>NC_142522.1:9998631-10088631 GCF_964205215.1 Stylophora pistillata | reverse complement strand
TTTTGTTTTATGAAGGTTCAATTAATCCTGGTTAATGGGAGGTGTTAGTTGTTATGTGCCATCACCCTTCAAGAGTTTGGTACTTGAGATTACCCGTTATAGCATCACTCCAAGAACCGTCTATTCATCTGTTTATTTTTTTTTTTTTTCGAGGGAGTGCGAGAGAAAGAGAGAGAGAGAGAGAGAGAGAGAGAGAGAGAGAGAGAGAGAGAGAGAGTCTTTGGGGAGGAGGGTTTAGAGAATAAGTCACTTTACTACTCTGATACAATCTACCATAGCTTTTTCCAATCAAGTTTTTCTTTGAGTAGCTTTTTTTTCGATAACTTCAATTTCCCCTTTCAATTTATTATTAGATAAGTATTTAAACTTTGATGACGGCGTATTGAATAAATTTCACTGGAAATAAGAAAAAATTTTTTGAGAACCCAAATATGCAGTTGTGTTGTCTAATGCAAACGAGGAACATGACTTGTCAGGTTACTACGATGCCATGTTGTGCTGCGAATTATTAATAGGAATTCAGTGACAAGATACTGTCCTCGAAATAAGTACTAGTGTTGTAAAATATGATTGTCTCTTACCTTCAGATTGTACTCCTGAACCATTCCTATTTGTAATGATTCTTCTAACTCCGTATACAACACCAACAATAACCAGGGCAATTAGGATAATTATCGTTACTATAGTTGAGGGTGCTATTTTTCCCTTCTTTTCTCTTGTTAGCAGTGAAGGTAAAGTAGTATTTTTAAACGATGATGTAGGTTTCCTAATGTTATCACTTGAATTGGTATCTGTTTTATTTGCTTCAAAATTGTGTCCAGGCGGAGAATTTATTGTATGAACGCTAGCTTCTGTAGAATTTTCAAAATCTTCTTTGCAGTCCTTGTTTTGGTCGTTCTTGGGACACTGCCAGTCTTCTCCCATTCCAATTTCTTTACATTTCTTCATTCTTCCAGTTTCGTCCACACTGGGACAACAAAAGTAGCATTCTTGACAAAAACCATTGTCATCGAGGTAGTGTCGTTCGGGGCACTCGGTGCCGCATTTACGATTTTGAGATGGGGTGCACTGCTGGATGACGTTAGTTAACCCACAGTCATGGCAGGACCTGCAACTCTCAATGCCATGTTTGTCTGAATATGTCTTGTTCTGTTGGCACGGTTCGCATTTAATAGTGGTGTAGTTAGTGATCTTGGTACCACATTGGGGTACGAGACCTAATCCTAGCGGGCATGCAGGGCACGCTTTACACTCCATTTCAGCCCCTGGATCATCTGGGTAATATATCAGGAAGTTTCGCACCGGAGAACATCTTATAGGACCCCCAATTACAAACTGTGACCACAAGACCATTACCAGGATTACCTGAAATAAGGGAGGAAGAACATTATGAGAAACAAAATTAAGAGATTACGCCATTATACGCGGCATATAATTACATTTTGCCTCGAGTCGTAAAACATTTTGGAGAAAATTTTATCTAAATCTAATTTAATATCGATTTAATATCTGATTTAATATCGGTCGCTGGTACAGACCTCACTGCGTTCGGTCTGTACTGGCGACCTCGGTCAAGATTCTCCCATACAGACCTCCCGCTCGGTTAATAAGAACTAAATAACATTTTGTACATTTATCTTTATATACTGTATTTCCATATAATATTTTGTACATTTAACTTATAAGTACTGAAATTAACCCTGTGCCAAGTCACCTAATAAAAATCGTCTCTCTTTGAATGATGAGAAGCAATTCCATTGCTCATACGATTTTTCTCACCGGTGAAAAATATCGTATGATCAAACAGAAGCCTGATACGATTCTCTTCACAAATGGGTAAAGTAAGCAGTTAAGACTGCATATGGCTACTGCTGCCGCATCCCACACATTTATGAGTCAGGCTTGTTCTTCAAAAGAAAGATGATTCAAGAATGTAGTGACTAATCGACACTTAACGACCAATAATCAAATGGTAACATAGAATCGTATTAATAATAATAATAATAATAATAATAACAATAATAATAATAATAATAATGACAATGATGACGATGATAACAGTAGTAATAATAATGATTACTTGTAGAGGCTAGCTCAAGAACTTACTGTTCCTCGATCAGTCTATTCTTTAGGCTCCAACAATGATTAAACTAGGCTTCTTTTATCTTTAAGTTTGATTTTGCCAGGTAATTATAAGTTATTTTCTTATTTCATTGCAATTCCATTTTTGTGAGACTTTTGTTTCATACAACAAGGCATTCCGCGCTGTGGGTTATTCCGCCATTCCGTCGTTCCACTGTTCATAGGATCCCTGTAAACTCAAGTTATCGTATTTCGGACCTTGCTCGCTTCGCAAATTTTTAGGGGCTCTTTTTAACGTTTGTCACTGATTGAAATGGTGAAGTGCTCTCTTTTCGAATAAAGAAAGTTTTTCTTCAAAGTTTCCACGATTTTCTAATCATATGTATTTAGATATTTCTGAGAGTAAAAGTCTTTTTCAATTTCGTGTCGGAGACCCCCCTGTGAAATTGAGATGTTTATCATCTTTTGTGGTTTCATGGCAAGAACTGAAAAAATTATATCTTGAAATCTACTGGGCATAATTCGCTGATTCGAACGGTAAAATACTCTCTCTGCAAAGTAAAGCAATGTTTTTTCAAACACCTTCCTGAATTAATTGTGAGATGCTTAGCATTTCTAAAGCAGTCCGAAACAAGCATCGGGAAACCGTATGATGAAGTGCTGATTCGAGAAACATTCGAAGCGATCCGAAGAAATCGTCAACGAGCGTTGAACGACCGAAGATGTACCAAAACAGACAAAAGCCGAGAGCGAGGAATATCGGGTCAAACTCGGTGGACTTCGTTGTGGGCGAAGTGGTTGTTCGTAGTCTATTTTTACACTCACTCAACAGGACAACATTATGGCTTTGCCTCCATGGGAGGCATTAGCCATAAAAATCGTATCGGTTTCTCCTGCCTTTCTGGGTGGGGGGTGGGGGGGGGGCATGCAAAGTAATTGAGAGTGAGTGTTTGCAACGTTCCCTGCTTGCCCAGCATCTTGACTTCAAGGTTTGCATATCTTAATTCAGTGGAACAATTTCTTGAGGACGAATAATTTATCATTATCAATAGAATTTATCATTCACCTTGTTCGGCAGCAGATTATCTACGTGGCCAGCAAGCAATGCCGCTCTTTACCAGAGTCGCATTCTTCGTTTCTGTAAAACTAATTCCGCCGCCTTCAAGTCTTAAATTACCATTATTATCCGAATTGATTATCCTTCGGCGTATTTTATTCTCATTAGAACTGCAAACGGTCTACCTTGATAGGGACGGACTGGAAGGTGTAGGGAAACATTTGAAAAACTTATTACGGACCCCTGCGTGAACTTATTAAACAATCTCCTTTAGCATGAATTGTAAGTAGGTTTTCGTTAAAATTTTGTACCTTGAAAAGAAAAGAATAGAAAAGAAAAGGTTTGGAAAAATACAACTTTAAAATAATTTGCGAAACTTTTTCAGCTCTGCATCTTACGCAACAACAACAAATCGCGCGAAACCTGGCCATCGGGGGACCTGGCACAGGGTTGGTCAATCCCAGTATTCATTTGGACGCATTATCATGTAGTCTCCTCTCGCAGCCGTTCTTTGTCTCGGGATCCCTGTGTCTCCCTCCCCACAAACGGCTGCTCGTGTTAACCAAACATTTCATTCCCTTTGTTTCCTTCAACCAATTAGCGTTGAGCAGGGAACATCTCTCAAAACTTCGCCAAATTTCATGTTTATAGAGCTAAATATGTCATTTATCAATTTTTATGGCTGATACCCCGAAGTAACTTGCAGTAATTTATCTGGATGTTTCCTGTGTACGTCAACAGTTTCGACTAAAAAAAGAGTTAGAATCTTCGGAAGGTCTGCTGATGTAACGCGGAGCGTCATAAGTTTAGCACTGGGTGTAAACTTGGAAGCTTTCGACATTTATTTGAATTCTACTTTATATATATATATATACGTCTCAAATGCTACAGAAAAGTTGCCAAGATTAAGAAATTAGAAAACGATCTCCAAGAGCTAAAAAATTAACTGAAAGCTGGCTATGATTCCATTCAAGATCACCGGATTAAAAGACTTCAACCATCACTTGACAGCGACTCGAACGCAAAGCGACCTTTTGTAGCGAAAGCTCTCGATTTCACCGGCCCTAGCAAATGTACCTCTTTGCCTGCAAGTCCTACAGTTGAACCGCTAGTATCACTGCCTTGTACGCCTCAATGTTCTGGTGCATCAGCTAATACTGCTACCTACTCGACCCGTCAGTCCGATAATTGCTGAGAAACAGCCGCATGTTCCCACGCACTGGCGAGGTGAATATATTATGAGCCTTCCAGATTTCGAAAGGCGGCACTCTGATTGGTCAATCGGCCGGAATGGAGTGTTTGGTTAACACGAGCAGCCGTTTGTGGGGAGGGAGACAAAGGGATCCCGAGACAAAGAACGGCTGCGAGAGGAGACTAATTATCATGATACCTACGAGAGACAGGGAACAGATATTTAGAAATACTCACTTTGATAGCGCTCTTCATAGTCTTCGTGGCACCAGGGTTGTTTCTGCTTCGTTTGTTACCCTGTGTAAAGAAATTAGCACTCATGCTTAGCCAAACCTTGCTGAAAGTTTGCCAGTTGAGAGTTATCATATGCTGACTAAGCAATTGTAAAATTCAAGGATCGAGCACTCGCTAACTTACCATTGTGTACTACTAAGCTTGAGCCTTTTCCTGGTCTGGATCTTAAAAATTATGGCAATCTCGGAGGCAGATAGTTTCGTCAATAAAAAACCTCTACGCCGTAAGTTGAGAACCCAGAATATATCGACGTTACACCTAGATAAAAGACTGATTTAAGTGAATGTGAATAGTTTCACCTCTGTTTGAGAAGTGTTTATTCCGGCGAAGTCACGTCTTAAACATTAAAGTTGCACAAAAATACAATGACAAAATATTATTGTAATACGTCAGAGGCCATAAAGAAGATTCCACGGCCGTTGTCACGTCCGCGATAAGTTCAACTTGTTGCGCGGTGGTCCATGCTTATCTTAGCATAACTATATCGTCATATATCTCTTGCGAATCAAAATGTTTACTTGCGTCAAACAATAAAGACACCCGAAGGGAACGGAGGAAAGGATCTTTAGCTTTTTCAACTTCTCGGAGATTCATGACGTCAGATTCTATATTTATTTTCATAGTAAGGTCATACATTCCACGAGTGGACGACAAAAATTAGCATAGTGCATCTAACGAAATGTGAGGTTGAGAGTGATGAATACTGTGGCAGTCAAAGTTTAGCAGAACTTTTTAAGACAATACACAACATTTTTGGTTTTAAAAACATGCATGTTCGACAGTTCTTCTGTCATCTTCAGTACTAGTTCTAATTTACATTAAGTAAAGCTCAATTTAGAGTATTTACAAAATGCTAATTGGACATAACAGCAAAGGAAATATGAGAACGTAAACAATTAAAGAGAAAGTTTTAAATAACAAGTTGATGATTTCAAATGGGTTGCTTCCCTGAATATGAATAGCATTTTTGATTTTACATTGGAAGGTGGTGAATGCGTGGTCGAAGATGCTGAAACAATCATTAGAACACAAAGTGCGGCATTGCTGAGAGTTTTTGTTAATGTCTGAAGATGTGAGAGGTCCTATCACAAACCAAGTACTCATGCACTCGTGCGGAAAAATGCTGAGAGATTTCGCTGACTTAGCAGGTATAACAGCCCGCGCACAAAAACTTGTAAACCATACAAGTACGGAACCCACAAGAGATAGAATCTTTCACGCCAAACACATTACCAATTTCAAACGATGAAAAAACCAACTTAATATCTATGTTATTACGATAACGTTTAGCAAAATGGCGAGTCCTTTTATAGCGTGACAACAGAAAAAGGGCCAATGTAAGGTATTTTGAAGTAAATGATCGGTGTAGCGTCAGTGTGAGATACCGATTAACAACCCCCACAACTAGATAACTAGATGAGCTGGAAAATGATTGTTTTGAAAGATTTCGATAAGTCTTCTTGATTGTCTTCTCGAAAACCCAATCAAGTGTTGTTGATCTTGTAAGCTCTATCAACAAGAGTGCGAATGAGGCTAACAGAACTAAATACATCTGAAGTCCTTGGTAACCCCGCCACGAGTCGACCAAAACTATTGATTAGCATTGCTGCTATTAAGTCTCCCCCAGTCCCTTTTTATCGCAGCAGGCTAACAGAACTAAATACATCTGAAGTCCTTGGTAACCCCGCCACGAGTCCACCAAAACTATTGATTAGCATTGCTGCTATTAAGTCTCCCCCAGTCCCTTTTTATCGCAGCAGACTTAATTGTAAACCAATTGAAGAAGAGAGGTGTAGATTACACAGTGGCCACTAGTCAAAGCAGAGAACTAAAGGGAAACTTCATGGTAACTCAACATTTTTTCTTGTTCTGAAATATTACTTTAAGATGACTTCTAAAAGTAGATAATTACCAAATAAAGAGAGCCGATCTCCTGGACGAGAGAGTGGAAAGAACTGAGGAACTGATCAAGATAACATTAATGAAAGTGTTCTAATTTCTGATGTCAAAAAGTTGTTTGAGTGATTCTACTGACTGCTATATTATTTTTAAGAACTGGGCACTGAGGATTTCTGCATATCTATATACTTTTTTATGCATGCGGTTCTCTTGCGAAAGCAACAGACTGCCTTTGGGATTACGACTTTAAGTTTTAAACAATATTGGGCTGGACTGAAATCTTTCCATGAACTATCAAGTCAAGGGCTGATTGTCTATTTAAATAACGTCGTTAAACACGCAATCGGGCTTAAGTGTTTTTTTGAAGTCTCTTTAAGAGAACGTCTTGTAATAAATCTGCGATTTTACTTAAACTTCCCCCTTTTAAACCATCAAATTTCAACTATTTGGGTAATTTCAATTTCATGTTTTTAAATGTTATGTTCAAATAGAGGTGTTTCAGACCTTGAAGTAAATTAACGTGAACCAACCACATTCAAATATTTATAAACTGCGATGACGTTAAATTTTTAAACCATTCGGCATCGTAACTACGCTTTCACACATTAGTCTCTCAACCTCTCTTGAGGCAGCTTTAAAATAATGAAATATTCCGTGAAGGAAAAATACCTCTTAAAATGCAAACAGACCGATGATTGCAAAGAGGTTCCCGTTTCATTATATATTATTCTGCACACTCATACTCATTACTCTAAGCGTGTTCCACTCTCTTTACTCCAGCTTCATGAGTTTTCTCAATGTCCCGTGGAATCGAGAAAAACAATAGGAAAATCAATTTTTTGCTATTGTGCATCTGAATCGAAACCCCAACAATCTCTATCCATGGTTCATAAAGAGAAACAGTGGAGGGTACTGAAATAGATAACATCTAAAACATGAATAACTTGTATTCCTATTGGCTCCCTACAGGATGAGTCAAAGTTCAAGGAGTTGGCTTCTTTACTTTATTTTTGACAACATTGATAGAAAAAAAGCGTAATCTCACAAAGGATTATCAGAAGCACCCCAGAAAACATCACTAAGCTACGCCCGTACACACACAACTAGAAAAGATCAATGACAACCATACAGAAATCATTACTACCTTAGAATTGATTACTGGAATTAAACTTTTCAATTGATTCGTTAAATCAAAAGCAAACAACATCAAGGTAAACAGGTCTAAAGAATAGCTTCAAGCTCTTGGAAAAAATTCCTTTTACCGAGGCGCGATTGGTTTTATCTTTGCATTTGAGCGATTTTTGGGTGGTGTGAATTTACTCCATAGCACAGTGAAACATCACTAAGCCGGTTTAATTCGACACTCGACTGAAAAGTAATTGGTTTGACCTCTTAATTAGCTAAGTTTAAGCAAACAAGAATACCTCAGAGCACAGTTTAAAAAATATCCTTGTTAATATTAAATGAAGCACACAGTGCTTACTTTCTCCTCAACGTGAGATCAAGCAATGCCTAGTAAAGGCATGCAGTATTTTCTTGATATAGTCCCATGGTACATCATTAAGTGATATACAGGCATACTATGAAGAAGGTATAATTTGGAGTACTCCCAACAGCTGTCGTCCTTCCGTATTCTATACGCCTGACCTGTTAGGGGCTTGAGATATCTATTCATTTAAGCTATTCGCATATTTTCCTAGAGTATAAAAGCTTTGACTAAAACATGAACTTCGTCCTCAATTGCACCTAAGAGCATTTTCTAAAAAAATATTAAGAGCTGTGAATTTCCTGTTATAACAAAGAGCAAGGATTAAAAGGCTTGAAAAAATCTCTAAAATAAAGTAAAATTTTAACCGAGCTTTCTAATATAAATCTAAGTACAAAACTATCTCTAAACACCTGATTAAAAATATCCTGCAGTTTTATCTTACATTAACACCTCTCAAACGGCGGGAATCCCAAAATATTGTCATCATATGTTAAGTGTCTTTAGATTCTTCCGATTACACAAAACTCTAGTAAATGTGAATTTCTAGCTAGAGGGACGACATGATGACTATCAGCTGATCAAAGGTATTCCGTGTTCCCCACTATAGTAAGTCCGTGTGTTGATCATGATGTAGACTACGAGCAGAATCTCCTTTACTATCGGCAAAGTACGTCGCTGATAAGTAAAAAAAAGATTAAATTGACTCCAGCGCACTGCTCGGAGCTTTAAGGAATAGGCGCCTCACTCCCACAGTTCGATGCGGCGCGCTACCATAAATTGTTTTTTCACTGATATTTTTTATTTATTTATTTGACTCATGCCGGAGGACCTCGCCGAAAAAGGAAGGACTGTTCGTAGTCTATACATGATGTTAATGAAACACCTAAAAAACTCTTGCGTATTTTCAATTCGTTTAACACGATACTATCCTGACTTGTTGTTTTTAAACCACTTTAAGATGTCATTAGCAACATCGTGTCGTTCAAGCTCCTGCAGGACGTCTACGAATTCTTTTAGTGACATACAAAGGGAACCTAACTTTTCAATCAAAAGCCTTGTTGCACTTCCCCCAAGCTTGTTGTTCTCTTTCGCCAAATACTGAATGTCTTCGGGGGAAACTTTAAACCGTTTAGCGACATGCTTCCAGTTCTTTTGAAGCGGCGAGGAATCGAAATCCAGTCGGTGAATAAAATCCTCAATATCATATCGTAAATCAGCGAGCCCAACGTCTGAAGAAAGAGCAATGATATAGACAGAGTTAGAAGGAAACAATAATCATCACAATAATCCTCTAATTTGTGGACACCCCCAGTCGTCCCACCTCCTTCCCTCGGCGCTTACAAGAGCAGTTCCTGCAGGCAGGTACTCGGAGTGTGGCGATGAAGGCTTCTTTTAGAATTTTTTCGTTGCATTGGTCTTACACTCTTATGACAGAGATTGTTGAATTATCGCACAATTACATACCCTCAGGAATGTCATTCTCAAGATTACAACTATTGTCGTGTTCTTGACCATCAAGGCAAGCTGAAAAGGAATGAATTAAATTATGATGAATTCACTAGCAAATTAGCTTTATCAGTTGCAAGGGATTATTGCATTAATGGAAACGTATGACGATGAGGGAGAGAGTGCATGTGGCGTTTAAGTACCCGGGCATTTTATTCTAGTCTTAGTCAAAAACTAAAAAAAAAAAGCAAAAAAAAAACAAAAAAAAAGAAATCTTTTGATCGCATTAATTAGAGAGCTGCGCTCATGAAGAATAGCACCTAAGGGCTTTGTTCAGAAAACTAATTTTCACGTGTAATTTACAATTAAGATTTTAATTGGTCATAGAGAGACCAAACTTGTTTGTCGTCCATAGCTAAAATTATATTATTGCGAATCCGATCGAGGGAAGAGCAACAGGGTTTTGGCTCCCATTAACCTGAGTGGTGATAAAATTTCAAATAAACTTGGTAAATACGCACGTGTAAAATTTGAACCACCCAATGAGGACTCATTTCCTTGAGAGGCCGTTCGACTCTCAGCAGAGCCAGAGCTCAAGTTGTCTTGGTCTGAGCTAGAGTTGGTTTCTAAAATTCAAAAATTTCTAAAACGTTTAGATGCAAGGTTAATGAATGAAAATGGACTTTGAAAATACGTCATCATGAGCCAGAGTGAGTCATACATTCAACTCTTAAGGGGTCATTTTGGCCGAGTGTAGAGGAGCCGGGGTATCGAACAGGTACTGAAAAATGTGAAAAAATCGTTACAAATTATACATTTTAGCACACACATTTATGTCGATACCAATGGCACCTAACCTATATTTTTTTCCTTCACCTAACAATTCACTTGAAAATCACAAGCCTTGTCCCAGTTCTTCCATTTTTACTGAGGCACGGTTATCAGCATCTCTACCAATAATACTAATCATACTATGAAATAAAAAGTTGATCCTGTTCATAATTGTACAACCCTTTTGCAGAGAGAAAGGTTTTCAAAAAGTCTGGAAAGTCAGTGTGGTGTTACGGGTTGGTCTCAAGGAGGTTCTGAGAGGGAAAAATGTAGTGAATAAACTTTGGGGGCCGAGATACAAGTTTGCCTGAGTAGCCGTGACGTAATTTTAGGACTTAGACTTCCGACGTGCTTTTAAGGCACGGCCTTTTCCTCGGTGATGATGGGAAGATTTTCATTAGTATAATCCCACCTTGAGAAGAGTAGCTCTGTGAATCCTCAGTTGCTATGACGGGGTCCAACTCCATTGATTCATCGCTATCTGCAAAGATAAGTTATTCTCATTTTGAACGATATGCATTTCTTGTGCCAGGTCAGTGGAGATGGCCAAAGAGGGTGAGCCATGAACGAAGAAGTCTCTAACCCTGTTTGTCGATCTTCTTTACTGAACTCTAGTACAGGCTAGGTAGAATCCGCTCCACCTTCCTATAGTCGACCAAGTGAATAGATTCAATTTTCTGTGCTTAAACTCTCCACTTATCCCTTTCATCCCCAAGATGTCGTTAGTAATTCTCCTTACTGTCTGCATACAATTCTTATGATGTTAGTTTGGAGAATTTGGTATTGGATCATCTAATAATACCCTAATTGATATTTTTCTTGATTCTCATTACTTGTCTGCCTGATATTGTATTGATGTTGTAAGGCTAAATTCTGTATTGATCACTTTTGGGAGTGAAAGGGTTAACGAGGCGGTTTAATTACTGACACTTTGGGCATTTTTCAAAAGATATGTCGTGGAAACCTGATGAATAAGGATCCCATTCGAGAGGACTATTTAGCCAAGACTCCTTGTCGTTGAAGCGGATATTTGGAACACTTGACTTATGCTTTCTCACCTATTATAGTTTAATCCTACCTTCCAGTCGTAGTTCTTTCCTCTGAGAAATTATGCATCTTGAGCTAAACAAATGAATGACAGTTCCTGTAGAGATGACAATCAAAATAATGATAATAATTGTTCCAAATATAGCCCATGGTGAGGAAGATTTATTTTTCCCCCTCTGTGACTTTTTCTTTTTCGCCGAAATATTTGCAGCTGGGTCGTTTCCTTCTTGTAACAGAACTTCCATATTTCCGGCAGCAATCGAAGTTGACGCAATTCTGCTATACAGTGAAGATGGTTGTGGCATGATGCTAGTCGTGGATTCTATACTTGTAGAGGAACGGTTTTCTACTTCAAGTGGAACCCTAATAGACCCTAGAATTGCTGTCGACAAAACGCTAATCAGCGATGAACGTTGTGGCTTTATGCTGGGTGTCAGCGGTATGTATGGAACTGCAGTTGCTATAGAGGAGCCACCGCCTGTCGGAGATGAAAGTTGCGGCCTGATGCGAGGAGTGGTTGTGGTTGTGACTGGTTCTTGCGTAGTTTCTCTGCAGTCAGTCATGTGGCCATCAAAGAAGTATCCTTTGGGACACTTATGTCCACATTTTCGATTATGTTCCGTGGTACATTCTTGAAGGACATTTCGTAGTCCGCACTCCTGGCAAGGTTTGCAGCTTTCCACTCCATGGCTGTTGGAGGAGGTCTTGTTTTTTTCACAAGGCACACATTCTATCTTGGCATGTTCTGGTATCGATGAGCCACATTGTATGTTCAGCCCGTGACCCTCAGGACACTCTGGGCACGGTCTGCATCCCGCGAATTTACCGCTGGGACCTAACTTCACAAAGTTTTCAGCCAATGAACATGGGGATTGGCCTTCTCCCACAGATACCATCATCCATAGCAAAAAGAGACTTTGGATGGTTTTCTGAAGTGAAAAATGAAAATATTTGTAAAAAAATAGTATATTTTAGCCGGGTACGTATTCTAGCTACTGTTCGAGAAATTCGCCCGCGCTCCTTTCCCGAAGTTCCCTCTTCAGATAATCGGAGACTGGATCCGAGAAAACGTCGGAAATCGAGCCTCAGTGTTATTCTCGTTACGCAATGTTCGTGGTTGGGGGAGAAGGACGTTGCGTGACGCGACCAAAAAACGGTTGCGAAGGAGACTATGACCGGGAAGAGAATAAAACCACTTCTGGGACGCTTAAACATGTTAAGTCAAATATCAACCATCAGAAATCCTTTGTTTCAGCATTAAACTAAAAGATTCAAATCTATGGCATGCGCCAGGAGAGAGAATTGTTAACTTCCAATTGCAATCCCCCTTTGTGAACGGAACTGTCAAAAAACTAATTAAAATGCAGATATCTGATGAGGAGTTCATTAACGCGGAGTGTGTACTACACTTATATACGTCATTGAATGGAGAGGGGAAAAGTTACCCTGTGTCTATATATTTCACACAATAGTTTGGTTGAAACTAACGAAATACATGATATATATTTTAGTTCTGAAAACATACCTGTAATGAGCTGCAGAATCATCATAATTTTAGGCGAGCTAGAGAAGTGATTGCGTGGCAATATACAGTCAAATGATATTTACGTTCTATGCAGTGGAAAAATTATCTAGATTTTTTTTCCCTCAGAACTAAGTATACAAGTCAACGATAATGGTGAGACCACAAAGCTTAGAGGAGGAGAGTGCATTTAAGAGAAGAAATGCAGCATCAGAATGACTAATGGCACACTTATTCCATGAACTGTGTTGTGTAACAACAAGAATAAACATGTTCTGAACTTTGTTTACCAAAAGGCAGGATGTACAGTGAGGTCCTCACCTGATGGAATCAGATCAATTTTTGGCTGATCTTGTCTAAGGTCACCTGTGAAAGACTCATGCTCAGCAGCCTCCAGCACATCTGACAGAGAAAAAAAACCCACTTGGTTGTCCTTTAATATGATATAATGCCTTTATTTAATATATAACATCTATTTACATCCAGCAAATTGGTAATTAGAATATTATGTAAGGTCCCAAATTCTGAGAATATCATGGTCACTACACTTGATCTTTAATCAAATTTGACTGAGAAAATAAATGATTTAAATTGACAACTGTACAACTAAAGAAAAGGTTTTTAGCATTTATTGGATAACCCTATTCTAGGAAAGGATCGAGAGTTGTATTTTGGAAGTGTCAGCCAAGCGCATTCAAGTGGTTTAATTTAAAAATTTCCAGGTCTCACTGTTGTAAATAGCAAATACAAAGGTCTGCTAAGCCTGGGTCAAGACGTTATTTTATATACTTATAAAATGATCTATTGATGATTGTGATAACAACTAAAAAGCTACATAAATAGACAATGTGTCGGTAAAACGTTCAGTAGCCGGCGCTGAAAATTGTCTCATTTTCAAGGCTACAGAAAATGGGAGTAATTTTCTTTTCTTCTTTCCTCCTTTTTTTTTTTTTAAATTCAATACAGATATGAAGGAAGGAAGGAATGACTGACTCTTCACCTAATGGAATTAGTCCATTATTTGGCCTGTTATTCATAGCTTGTCTAACGGGAGACTGCTCCTGCTCATCTGCTCCATTATCTGCAAAAAAGGACAATGATTAGTCATTTATAAGTTCTGAAAATAACTGACCCTCTCTCTTTTCGGCTTAGCTCTCAAACACTAGTTTCAGGAAGGTCCTGCCAGTAACTATAAATGGTACCTAACAAAACCAATAAATGCTGGGAATTTCTAACGAAAATTGAGAGGCTCTTTACATCTGCACCATGCCAGAACACGATAAGTCAAGAATGTGCACTTCTATGCTAAATATGGAAAAATTTGAGCGGGTTTCTTCTTTAGTGTGAATGCCTCTCCAGCACTAACTGAGCTCTCACCACTATCAACTAAGTACCATGGCCAAGTTGTGAAAGTAAGTCCGACCAGCCATACCTTGAACAGTTCCACCATTGTCCTCTCTTTCCTCAGGTCTTATCACGCATAGTGGCACATGTTCAGGTGAACCTACGACTGACAATATATATGTCGACTTATCACTATAAATAGCTGGTTTGCCAATTGGTAAAATGGTGTAATACCACAATTTTAACTTAATTTAAATTTAATTTAGTCCTTTAATGTTCACTGCATTAAGTTTTGTAGTGGGGAAGGACTGGAAAGGAATTCGAACATAGGAACCATTTGTGCTAATCCACCCTCCCACCCATCCCACCCCAGGGGAGGACATCCATCACACAGTAATCTCGTGTGTGGGAAATTAACATCTCCTACCCCAACCCTGCAGGAGACAGGACCTCCATTTATTCGTTGCTATCCGAGAAGACTAGAATATCTAACCATTTCTTGATGTTATAGAAAGGTAGTAAATTCTTCTCAATTATTTTAAGACCCTGAGTGTTGGTCTGGCCGGGGCTCGAACCCTTGACCTCCCGCACAACAGTCCAGTGCTATCCATTGAGCTAACCGGGAGGTGGTGTGATTTGTACTGATAGCTAAGATCCCTATAGCTAGAGTAAATCTGAGAAGTAGTTTTGTTTTATCACTTAAACATGGTTCAATTATCCCTAGTTAATAAGGGGTGCTAGTTGATTATGCCATCACCCTTCAAGAGATCGGTTCCTTAGATTACCCTTGAAGCATCTCTCCAAGAACATTCTATTCATTGGTTTCTTTTCGTTTTTGTTTTGTTTTGTTTTTTTTGTTTTTGTGTGTTTGAGAGAGAGAGAGAGTTTGAAATAACAAGGGGTTTTAGTTTAAATGTGTGAGTCTCACATCCATTTCTCAGATTAAATCGCATTACCTCTCACATACAATCTGCCTTGGATTTTCCAAACCAGTTTTTATTCAGGGTGGGTCTATTTTAGAAACTCAAATTTTATCTTTGAATTTATCATTAGTAATTAAACTTTCAATTCATGACAGTGTACTGAATAAATTTCCCTTTAACCTGGAAATAAGTCAAATGTTTTCAAAACAAAAAATCGTTGTGTTTTCCACTGACAACTGAGGAATCATTACTACATGGACATGACTTATCAGGTTACTACAATGTGATGTTGTGTTGCAAATTATTAAAAGGAATTCAGTGCCTAAGTTAATGCCCTAAGAAAAAAAGCTAAAAACAGAGTTTAAATAAGACTCCCTCTTACCTTCAGATTGCACTGGCGAACTATTCCTATGTGCGATGTATCTTTTAACTCCAAATACAACAGCAAAAATAAGCACTAGGGTAATCACTATGATTATTCCAACTATTATTTTTCGCTCCCTTGCAATATTTTCAGATGACGACGTAGGTCTCCTAATATTATCACTTGAAGTACTGTCTGTTTGATTTGCTGCAAAATTGTGACCAGGAAGAAGAGGATCTGCAGGTGACGTAGCATAAGTTCTAACAACACTCGCTTCTGTAGAAGTTTCTAAGGCTTTTTTGCAGAGTTTGTTTCGGTGGTTCTTGGGACACTGCCAGTCCTCTCCCATTCCAATTTCTTTACATTTCTTCATTCTTCCAGTTTTTTCGACATTGGGACAACAAAAATAGCATTCTTGACAGAAACCATTGTCATCGAGGAAATGTCTTTTTGGGCACTTGGTTCCGCATTTACGATTTTGCGATGGGGTGCACTGCTGGACGACGTTCCTTAACCCACAGTCATGGCAGGACCTGCAACTCTCAATGCCATGTTTGTCTGAATATGTCTTGTTCTGTTGGCACAGTTTGCATTTAATAGTGGTGTAGTTAGTGATCTTGGTACCACATTGTGGTATGAGTCCTAACCCTACCGGGCATTCAGGACAGGCTATACACTCCATTTCAGCCCCTGGATCATCTGGGTAATACATCAGGAAGTTTCGCGCCAGAGAACATCTTGTGGGACCCCCGGTTACAAATTGTGGCCACAAGACTGATACCAGGATTAGCTGAAATAAGGGAAAAACATGATGAGAAACACAATTAAGAGATTATGCCATTAAATGCAGCATAAAATTACTTTTTGCCTTGAGTCATAAAAACATTTCGGAAAAAAAATTTTGATTTAAATATGCTTTATTCCAACCACATCTGCCCATCAAGGTGTAGCCTGAAGAACAGGCATATGTTGTATTTTAC
Organism: Stylophora pistillata; assembly: GCF_964205215.1. Classification (NCBI taxonomy): domain Eukaryota; kingdom Metazoa; phylum Cnidaria; class Anthozoa; order Scleractinia; family Pocilloporidae; genus Stylophora; species Stylophora pistillata. The sequence continues at coordinate 10,072,162 of NC_142522.1, read as the reverse complement.
AGGCGAATGGAGTCAACAATGTTGAAATCAATACCTTCCTTTAGCTTCCATTTGCATGAAAGCATATGGTATGTTATACATATAACTGGCATTTCTTGAGAGAAAATGTTGCTTTGTCATAATAGTCATATCTAATTTAAGTCCTTCATGTGGATTGTAGTCTTCGTCGTTCTCCATTGTTGTCTTCATGGCTTGATTGCCACACTAAAATTAAGGCATTCTCTGTACACAGGACTAAAAGAATAGACTACAATAATAACAGGGCTGGACACTAATGGTAGCCCACTAGCCACAGACTAGTAGAAATTCAGTTTTGGCTAGTGGTTTTCAATTTTCACTAGCCAGTTTGGCTAGTAAACAGACTGAAATTGTCGTAACATCTAAAAACGTCTAAGATGTCACTAGCCACTTGGCTAGTAAGTTGAAAAGTTATTGTCGAGCCCTAAATAATCTAGAAACAGTGAAGTCAATGTGAAATTTAAAGCATATCCTAGAGAATCAGAAAGAAAGTGATCACTTTTAGCCAACAAATCATAATGCACCTATAAGAGTTCAATTTGAATTGTTCTTAATCATTTTATATTAAACAATTTTATCCACGTATTTCCATATAATAATTATGAACCTCTGCACCAACTTGTAAACAGTTTTGTTTGGCACGAATTGTAAAAAGGTTTTTATTAAAATTTTGTACCTTCTAGAGAAGAAAAGAATAGAAAGAGAAACGCTCCTGAAAAAATTACAATTTTGAGAGAATTTGCAAAACTTTTTTGGCTCGGCATCTAGCATCTCAAACAACAACAGATTGCGCTGTGCGAAACCTGCCCCTCGAGGGACCTGGCACAAAGTTGGCCAATCTCAACATTAATTTGGACGCATTATTATTAAAGTTGTGTTAGCAGACATTTCAGACTCATACGGTTTTGTCAAACACTAATTTTGAATACTGATTGTTGACTGCTAACAAGAATAGGACAATCACAAGACTTTTGGAGGGTATATATACAGCTTATTTGTGGCCTGAGCAGCATCATTTGCGCCCAAGTGGAGCGAGGGTGCAAATGATGCTACGACAAAAGTCCTGTGCGCATGCCCGACAAAAGTCATGTGATTATTATTATTATGAATACACAAGCCTCCCAGTTATCTCAATTGGCTAGAGCGCCGGACTGTTGTGCGGAGCAACTTGTGGCTAAGCCTATCAGATGGAGTAGTTCAAGTAACGAATCGTCACCGGACACTAATTTTATACCAGAGCCCCGCGCGGAAACATTACCGACATCAAAATATGCTGATGACTGCCAACTGCACACATCTGACGTAGACCCAGTAGCCTTGGGACAGCAGATCAATCATGATGTACAAATAGCAAATAAATGGTTCGAAGACCATGGGATGAAAGCCAACCCCGCTAAACACCAAGGGATGGTTCTTGGCAAAACCGATTACCCTTTCTCCTTCTCAACCACAAGATGCCTAACACTTTTTGGAATAATTCTTGATAATGAAGTTAACTTCAAGGAACACATATCCTCTGTATGTAAAAAATAAATAATCAGTTCAGTGTCCTCAAAAGATTTGGCAAACTTATTTCTACCGAAATTATGCTTCGCCGTTATAAAACGTTTATGTTACCCCATTTTCACTACTGTTCTATGATATGGCACTTTTGTAACTCAGAGGACTCTGTTAAACTGGACACCTTAAATAGACGTCTTTTAAGATTTGTTTTAAAGGACTGGGACTCGAACTACGATGATCTTTTAGACAAGGCAGGTGTGTGTGGTTTAGCCAACAGGAGGATACAAAATATGATGATTTGTATATTCAACTGTCTCCATCTTGGTAAATATCCGTGCTATCTGACACAACTAATCAAGCTAAGATCTACTGCTTACTCCCTAAGGGGCACGAATATTTTATCACTTCCTAAGCCGTTTACAACCACATACGGTCTAAATTCTTTTAGCAATTCATCTGTTAAGTATTGGAACTCCCTCCCTGACCACTTTAGAAAAACTGTAGACTATAGCGAATTTAAGAGCAAACTGTCAGCGCACAATTTCTGTCAATATTACATTTATATCACATATTATTATATTAACGATTATTATATTATTATATAATGAATTATTTTTATCTTTTAACCTGTTCTTGCTGTAATTTTAATTAGGATCGGAGATACTAGCTTATAAGCTAATTTAAAATCCGAGGATAAATAAAGTTTATGTATGTATGTATGTATGTATGTATGTATCAAAATATGGACGAAAGCAGGCACAGGTCGAGAGAGACAATTTACGTTAGTTGGGACAAGATAGTTTTTTGACATAATATTTCGACATCTGTTTAAAATGATGTAGATTGATGTAGACAGGTAGCTTTGGTTGTATATATAAGTTTTAGGCTTCTATACACTTCGCATGTTTGGTAACAAATAATTAAAAGTCAACTAACCGACATGGAGTAGTTTTTTCCTTGCCAAAAAAAAAACAAAAACTGTGACCCTCCCCCGGCTGTGTATCAAACAGGTCTGACCCTCCCCAATTTGTAAAATATTTACTAATGACCCTCCCCTCCGAAGCCCCGGCTCACCCCCCCCCCCCCCCCCCAATAAAAAACGTACCTTCCCTAAGAGCAACAGCTATTGGGCTCCGCAAGTATCGTCAAGAAATCTGAATCGGATGAACCGAATCACCTCATAACAAGATTGCGAAAAGGGTCACAGCTGTTTGTACCACTGAGAAACAGGGAACAGATATTGAGAAATACTCACGTTGATGGCGCTCTTCATAGTCTTCGTGGCGCCAGGGTTGTTCCCGCTTCGTTCATTGCCCTGTGCAAAGAAAATAGCACTCATGCTAAGCCAATCTATGCTGAAAGTCTGCCAGTTGAGAGTTATTATGCTGACTACACAATTGTAAAATTCAAGGAGCGAGCACTCGCTAACTTACCATTGTGTACTACTAAGCTTGCGCCTTTTCCTAATCTGGGTCTTGAAAATTATAGCAATCTCGGAGGCAGATGGTTTCGTTGATAAAAACCTCTTCACCGTAAGGCGAGAACCTACAATATATTGCCGTTGGACCTTGATAACAGTCTTAATTAAATGATTGTCAATGGTTTCACCATGTTCCTTCATGCGAAGTTGCAATAAAACAATGACGTCAGAAGTGATTAGGAAGATTCCACGGCGGTGGTCATATGTCACGTCCGCAGTGTAAGTTCCGCTTTGATTCAAGTCGCAAGTTGACGGAAGTATCCTATTGTCCTTGTCCTGAACCCACAATTCTTCATCAGGAATAAATTGTAAACACTCTGATTTATATTCCTTACGATTCGCATCAGATCATCGAAGGTAGACACCCCAATTTCGTCCGTTGTGATTAGTTCGCATCGATCTTACGGAAAAGAAATATTGTAGAACACTTTTAGCTGGATAATGTCGTAGTACTAAACGAAAGCGAATAAACGACGACATGTACAGGCAGCAAAAGCGCGCAAACAAATACAAAGTAAGCTTAACACGTACGTTTGCCTTCCTTTCTTTCAACTGCTTTTTTAGTCACATGACCAAAACGATCGCCTTTGTCGCTAACGGCAACTGTTGCGCACGTGTTTTGGCAGTTCATACTTTCAGAGTCAGGTCATACATCTTGGGAGAAGACAAAACATATTGCAACTAACTAAATGTGATGAACACTGTGGCTTTTAGAAATTACACAACAGTTTTGCTTTTAAAAATATGCTTGTTCGACAGTTCTTATGTCATCTTCAGTACTAGTTGTAATTTACATTAAGTACAAAGTTCTAATCAGAGAATGTTTAGAAATACATTTGATAATAAAAATTAACGGTAAAAAACTACGACGTTTCGAAGTCTGCATGACCTCATTATCAAGTAAAATGTTAAAACTGATGTAAAATTGTAGCTCAGAGATTATATACAAATAAAATGTGATAACTTCATTAGAATAATGAGCGTTCATTGTTATTGATGTTTAGCATGTCAGATCGTGCAGTATATGTTTAAATAAATACTTTTGCACGTATTGAGTCAGACTGCGTGTTTAGCTTTGGTTTTTGTTCGCGAATGAATAACATTTCGTGAATTAGGCAGTCCATTTTCCCGCGGCATTTCTTGAGAACAGAAAACATTTCCTCTAGGCTAGTGGACGCTACACTGTGGGCTTCTTTCAGATGCTTGCCAATGACAGAGGCTTTATGTTCTTCTATGCGTTGATGAAGATGGCGTGTGGTATAACCGATATAATCCGCATCGCACGAATCACATTTAAAAGTGTAAACAACGCATTGGTGGTTAATTAAAGCGGGCTTCTCTTCTTGTATCTTGAGCTTTCCCTCGATCTTACGACTCGTGAAAACTGGTTGTAGGTCAGTTCCGATTTTCCGGCCAAGATCTTTCAGCTGATGTCTTACTGTGTCGGCCGATTTTTGGTCTTTAAATGGTAAAGTTATTCTGACAGGTTTTTGTGTAGCCGCGTCAAGTTCAGTTGGGGTTTCGTGACGGCTTTGGATCGTAGAACTCGTGTACCAGGCGATAGCTGAGTTGACGAGTTTCACTGGGTACTTAAGCTTAGTAAACATCCGCTTGAGATGCTGGCATTCCTTCGTAAAAGATTCTTTCGTTGATGACAGGCGGTAAGCTCGGTTCAGCATTGTATTCAGCAGAGATCTTTTGTAACGCTGATCGACATGGCTCTGGTAATGTAAGAGCAGTCCTGTATCAGTTGGTTTATGATATACGCTTGTTGTCAGGTGGCAACCGTTTTTCTCAATCATCATACCGAGGAATGGAAGCTTGTTGTTTTCAGCAATTTCCATTGTGAACTGTATGGCAGGATGGCATTCGTTCAATGTTGAAAGGAAAGCTGTTGCGGCTTGAATATTTGGCATCGTGGCTAATGTGTCGTCGACGTACCTTTTGTAGAAACTTGGTAACTTGTTGTTGCGATCCAGTTGTTCTTCAATGGAGCACAGGAAAACGTTTGCCATAAGGTAAAAGTTCGGTAAGACCTGTCTTTGTGAGGTTGAGACCATGCGTTTCATTAAACCAGTTGTTTTTAAAGGCTTTTTCAGCGATGATCTCAATAGTCTCGTCGATATGTGCCACTCAACGTGCCACTCGAATGAGTGGCACGTTGAGTGGCACATATCGACGAGACTATTGAGATGAGTGGCACGTTGAGTGGCACATATCGACGAGACTATTGAGATCATCGCTGAAAAAGCCTTTAAAAACAACTGGTACAAAGTTGTAGACAAAATGCTAATGGGACATAACAGCAAAGGAAATATGAGAATGTAAGCAATTAGAGAGAAAGTTCTAAATTAACATGATAAAGTCGATGATTTCAAGTGGGTTCTTTCCCACAGAATGTAAATAGCATTTTTTATTTTACATTGGAAAGTGGTGGATGCGTTGGTCGAAGATGCTAAAGCAGTCATTAGAACCTTAAGTTCGGCACTTCTAAGAATTTGTTAATGTCTGGAGATGTGAGGTCCTATCACTGACCAAACTCTCACGCATGCCTGTGGAGAAATGCTGAGGGATTTCGCCGAGACAGCAGGCATTACAGCCCGCACCGAAAGACTTGTAAGCCACACACGGACGGAGCCCACGAAGGATAAGATCTTTCACCCCAAACATATTACCAGTTTCAAAAGATGAGAAAAACTAACTATGTTGTTACAATATTCAGTTTGAGCAAATTAAAACATGCTGCTTCATCCGATCAAGATGGAGGCCATATCGCCAATGTATTCGGACTCGCAGTGAGCTTTTGGAATTCAGAGTGAAGTTTAAGAATTCGGAGTGAGATTTTAAAATTCGAAGTGAGTTTCAAGTAGAATTAGTGGGAGTGAGTTTTTAGAATTAGTCGGAGTGAGTTTTTAGAATTAGTCGGAGTGAGTTTCTAGAATTCGGAGTCAGCTTTTAGAATTCGGAGTGAGCATTTAGAATTCGGAGTGAGTTTTTTAGAATTCGGAGTGAGGTTTAGAATTGGGAGTGTAGTTTGGAATTCGGAGTACACTTCAAGGCCACCGTAACTACACCCTTTGAACTAGAAAATTTTGACTATTTGGGTAATTTCAATTTCAGATTTTTATATGTTATGTTCAAATGTTTTAGGGGTGTTTCAGACCGTAAGGTAAATTAGCGTGAAGCGAACCAACCGCATTCAAATATTTATAAATTGTGATGACGCTGAAACTATTCGGTATCGATCGTAACTACGCTTTCACGCATTAGTCTCTTAACCTCTTTTGAGACAGCTTTAAAATAATGAAATATTCCCTGAAGGAAAAATACTTCTAACAATGCAAACAGATCGATGATTGCAAAGAGGCACCCGTTTCATTATTTTGCACACTCGTACTCGCCTCACGATAAGCGTGTTCTCAAACAGAAAAAAATATCGTGTTTATCAGCTGTTTCAGCCCTCTTTTGCATGATGTCGAACGGTTTTGATCACTTTATGACACTAGAGGCTCACAATACCAAATATTGGTGAGTTGATGCTGTTATTAGTTGTTTTTTTTTTTTTTTTTTTTTTCTCGTCTGTTATAGTTATGATAACGGTAAACCTGGGTAGGATGGTTATGCAACTCAATAGGATCAGTACTGCATTTTTTCCGGCTTCCTAACATTCTTGCTGGAGTTTTTTTTTTTTTTTTTTTTGCCCCTTGTGGTTAGCATATACATCATAAATATTGCACTTGATGCCTTCAAAGACAACTTCGAGTAACTACTCCGTCAAACAAATATCGACCCTGGTTTTAGGTCGGTTTTATGTTAGAATAAAAAAGTGTTTTGAATAATCCAGGGCTAATAACCTATTCTGAAGCCTGTTTCCAAGCGTTCTGTCGGTAAAAGGGATCGAAATAGCAGGGGGCGGAGGAGTGATTTTGGTCAGTCGGACAGGTACACGAGCCGACCCAGACCTCTCCCGCTTTTCACTCCTCTGCTGCTATAGCCCAGTGTATACTGTCGCAATTCATTTTTATCACTGAACGCCTGAGAACAGGCTACCTATTTTGAAACAAAAGTTTTCAGAAATTTCAGCTTATCGAATAAGTCACTGATATGGCAAGGCACTGCTCCATCGAGAACTCTGTAGAATAGTAAAATAATTTTATAGACCATACGATAACGGACCGGAAGCCAGTGGAGCTATTTTAGTATGAGGGTCATACGATCAAATTTCCTGGAATACGTATCATTTCGAAATGCTTGAATGGATTGAAATATTGAAAGTAAACGTGTAGATAGACCATATAGCAGTGAGTTTCAGTTATCTAATTTCGAAGTAATAAAGGCATGAACAACGATTCTAGCACTCTCTTCATCAATTTACCTTCTGACTTTGGCGATATTTCTTATTAGATAATGAGAGGACTTGCAGATTGATTTTATGTGCACCTTGAGACATTTTAAGGCTAAAGCAACTGTAAAAAAATGACGCCAAGATTATGTGCCGAGATGGTATAACGGTCATGTTGCCAATCGAAGAGACTAAAGTGAACCTTGGACGATATCTTGGGCTGAAAAGAACAACTTTAGTCTTGTTTTGATTTAATTTGAGCTTGTTGTTACCACAGAATAAAAAAATATGACAATGAGCTTCTTGCTCAGTATGGTGCAGCGGAATGAAAGACTGATACATCATTACGTATAGCACTAATGTATACTTCAGAATTTTCAAAACTTTAACACTGTTCTGAATAACTTTGTAAGATTATGATATATTGCAGATGAAAATAAAACACTTATCTTTTAAATCATGACATTACTTCGACACAACGAGCGCTCTGATTGGTCAAAAATCTATCGTTCCATAGAAAACTGAAACATCTTCCCGTCCTGTCGAACCGAGCATCGAAATAAAGGCCTAAAACGTGGGAGCAATCAGTTAGTTTGTAGTTAACCTGCATTTTGAATGCGCCTCGTGGTTTACAAACTTTTCTCGTGTTCTCCTTACATCCCGCGTGGTTTATCAGCTAGTAAACTGATACAAAGTGTGTTTTTATTGCAAAATTAAACAGTTTCTAGCACAGTTTGACATTGTAAAATTTGCATTGACAAGGAATCAAATTACATGTAAACTAGTTTGATATTATGCTGTAAGCAATTAAATGATTAAAAAAAATGCACTTTGTAGTGATCATTGAAACAGGCAAATGATACAGAAACATAAATCATCCAAATAGCTCAGACAGTGAGGGAAAAACATATGAAATACTTCTTAACACATTAATTGGTGTCCACGTTGTTAATTGTTCATTCGCCAAACTGACCATCGAAATTCGAAAAGTGAAGTTGTTTCAGCTTTGTTTTCTTATTCCAGTTTTTTTGTTTTTGTTGTGAGCTTGTGTGTGTGTGTGTATGTGTGTATGTGTATGTGTGTGTGTGTATGTGCGTGTGTGTATGTGTGTGTGTGTGTGTATGTGTGTGTGTGTGTTTTCAATAAATAGAAGCACTCGAGGCTCTCTAACGGGTATGCCGCGACAAGGAATGACATTTTAGAAGCGTGTGACGTCTACCATCTGAGGCTAGTTTTGGGATGTCACGAAACGCATAGGGGTAGGGATAGGCTAGTTTTGGAATGTCACGAAACGTATAGGGGTAGGGATAGGCTAGTTTTGGGATGTCACGAAACGCATAGGGGTAGCGTCGTGAGACATGCAAATGAACGGTTAGGGAGAAGACTATCCTCAGGCTGGTTGATGGGCCATTTCTGGTTGCTCCAGTTCTGTACAGTTACGTGTCTCCCATGGCCAGTTACAAATGTAGCTGGCCACGTCAATTCTGCCACAACTAATGAGAGCTTCAGCAAATTTTTTGATCGAGGGCTCTGGTGTAAAAGTTTTCAATTTTCCTAGAAGACTTTCTGTGGGACTTCCATTTGCCAGATATTGAAGATGTATTAATTTCAGTTCTTCATCGGTAACTTTTAAGATTTGCCCCACCGCTCGCCAACTTTTCTCTGTTGATGTCTCTACTGGATCAAGCATCCTTTGAACGTCGTGCTGCGTTAACTTATTGTTATTTCTCAGATTAAACACTTTTGAGATTTTACAATCTGAAAAACAGAGTTTGTTTCGATAAATAACCAGGCTTTGTTACATTAAAGCTGTGACATGAGAATACGGTGAATATTATCTAAGGTCCTAAATTCTTAGAATACCATGGACACTAGATCTTTTATCAAATTTGACTGAGGAAATAGATTTTCGAAATTGGCAATTGTCCAATTTAAAAAAGGTTTTTAACACTGATTGGATAACTCTGTTCTAGGGTATGATCGAGAGTTGCATTTCGTGAGTGTTTGCGGAGCGCATTCACGTGGTTTAAGTTAAACATTTACAGGTATCACTGTCGTAAATAGCAAATGCAAAGGTCTGCTAAGGGTCAAGACGCTATTTTGTATACTTTTAAAACGGCGATCTATTAGCGATTACGATAACGACTAAAAAGCTACATAATAGACAAAGTGTCGGTAAAACGTTCAGTAACCGCCGCTCAAAATTGTCTCTTAAATGCCCTAAAAATGGGAGTAATTTTTCCTCTTTTTTTTTTCCTCTAAATTCAAGATAAATATACAGAAGGAAGGACTGACTCTTCACCTGATGGAATTAGTCCAATATTTGGCCTGTTATTGATGGCTTGCCGTCTAACGGGAGACTGCTCCTACCCATCTGTTCGATTATCTGTCAAAAAAAAAAATTAATAATGATCAATTATTCATAAGTTCCGAAAATAACTGACCTTTACCTCTTTTCCGAGCTTAGCTCTCAAACACTAGTTTAACTAATGTTGTAGAGCGTTTTCAAGGCTCGATATTTCAAGCATTTTTAGGTTTACCTTTTGTTTTATTAAGTCTCGCCTTTTCGCCCCTACGTGCTATTTTGATGAATCTATAGTTTTGATCATTTATTTTTAGTGTGTGCTTGAACTTGGCTCAGCACTTACCGTGCTAGACATTTTAATCCCTTGTTATGGTTGAGGATAACTAGTTTACTAGGTGGTCATGTTTGAGTTGGTAAAACTGACCTTGAGTTTTACCCACACTGAACATCCTGTTTGGAAGTTCCCACGGTTAGCTAACCCAAACATGTCTGTGATTTTTGTATTTAATACTGGAGCACTCCTTGCTGAAAGTAGTAGAAATAAGCAGTGGAACAAGAGAGAGAGAAAATTAGCTGAAGTAGAAGCAGCAGTATAGGAGAATAAAGAAGAAAATTACAGTCTCAGTACCTCTTGTTAATTTGCCAAGCGAGTGGTAAAACCCCTCAGCACTAAAGAAGAAAACAGTCACGCCAGTAACTATAAATAGTGCCCAACAAATACCAATAAATGTGGGAATTTCTAACGAAATTGAGAGACTCTTTACATCTGCGCCATACCAGAACGTGATAAATCAAAACTGTGCACTTCTAAGCCAAATACGGAATGACTTAAGCTGGGTTTTTTTCAGTGTAAATACCTCCCCAGCACTAACTGAGCTATCACCACTGTCAACGAGGTACCATGTCGAAAGTTGTGAAAGTAAGTATTACCAACCTTACCTTGAACAATTCCGCCATTTTCCTCTCTTTCCTCTGATCTTATCTCATATAGTGGCACATGTTCAGGTGACCCTACGGCTGGCAGTATATATGTCGAGTTATCACTATAAATTGTTTGTTTGTTAAATGATAAAATGGTGTAATACCACAATATCAAGTGATTTGTACGATTAGCCAAGATCACCATAGAGTAGATCTGAAAAGTAGTTGTGTTTTATCACTTTAATGAGGTTCAATTGTCTCTGGTTAATGAGGGGTGTTAGTTGGTCCGTGCCATCACCCTTCAAGATATTGTTTCCTTAGTTTACCCCCAAAGGATCTCTCCAGAAGCGTTCTATTCATTTTTTTTTCGCTTTTTTTTTTTGTGTGTTTGAGAGAGTGTGGAAGAGAGAGAGAGAGAGAGAGAGAGAGAGAGAGAGAGATAAAGAGAGAGAGAGAGAGAGAGAGAGAGAGAGAGAGAGAGAGAGAGAGAGAGAGAGAGAGAGAGAGAGAGTGAAATAAGGGGTTTTAGTTCAAATTTGAGTCTAACATATTTTCCCAGAATGAATTGCATCACCAATCAAATACAAACTACCTCGCATTTTCCAGACCGGTTTTCTTTTTAGGGTGCGTTTATTTGATAAATTCAAATTTTATCTTTGAATTTATCACTAGCATTTAAACTTTGATGACAGCGTATTGAATAAATTTCACTTCAATCTCGAAATAAGTCAAAAGTTTTCAAAACAAAAACCCATTTTTATTGTCCACTGACAACGGAGGAGACATTACTTCATGGACATAACTTATCGGTTACTACACTGTCATGATGTGTCGCAAATTGTTAATAAGAATTCAGTGCCTAAGATACTGTCTTCAAAAAGTTAAAAACAGTGTTGTCAAATATGATTATCTCTTACCATGAGATTCTGCTCCTGAACCATTCCTATTCGTAATGATTCTTCTAACTCCGTATACAACACCAACAATAACTAGGGTAGTCAGGATGATTATCATTACTATGGTTGAGGGTGATATGTTTGCCTTCTTTTCATTTGTTAGCAGTAAAGGCAAAGCTGTGTTTTCAGATGATGATGTAGGTTTTAGGATGTTCTCACTTGAAGTACTTTCTGTTCTATTTGCTTCAAAATTGTGACTAGGAAGAAAGTCCCGGGCGGAGCATAAGTCGTATCAACGCAGGCTTCTGTAGAATTATCAAAAGCTTCTTTGCACAGTTTTGTTGGTTCTTGGGACACTGCCAGTCTTCTCCCATCCCAATTTCTTTACATTTCTTCATTCTTCCAGCTTTTTCGACATTGGGACAACAAAAGTAGCATTCTTGACAGAAACCATTGTCGTCAAGGAAATGTCTTTCAGGGCACTTGATGCCACATTTACGATTTTGAGACGGGGTACACTGCTGAGTGATGTCCCTTAACCCGCAGTCATGACAGAACCTGCAACTCTCAATGCCGTGTTTGTCTGAATATGTCTTGTTCTGTTGGTACGGTTCACATTTAATAGTGGTTTAGTTAGTGATCTTGGTACCACACTGGGGTACGAGTCCTAATCCTAGCGGGCATTCAGGGCACGCTTTACACTCCATTTCGGCTCCTGGATCATCGGGGTAGTTTATCAGGAAGTTTCGCACCGGAGAACATCTTCTGGGACTCCCAATTACAAATTGTGACCCCAAGACTGATACCAGGATTAGCTGGAACAAGGGAGGAAAAACATTATGAGACACAAAATTAGAGGCGCGGCAGTAAATTTAAGTGCTTTGTTCAATTATTGCGCAGTAACGCTTTGCTTCCGTGGCGGCATGAGGACACAAGTTCATAACGTTTATTAAGTGATGATAATTCAGGTCGGCAGGTGATGAGTAAAATTTTTTTTTAAAGCAGATGTTGCATCTTTTACTTGCGCTGTTGTAGGGTGATTTTGATGAAAGGATGCCCCATGAAATAAAGTGGTCAACGTTATTTTCTTCAAGAGTCCAGATATGTTTGCTGAGTTCAGTAAAATTTCTGTATTTCACATGTCGGAAGGATGCGATGTGGTTAATGATCTAGTTTTAAAGCCGTTTTCTGTGAGTCCGATGTATGTTTCAGTAGTGCTGTTTTCCTTACTGACGTGCAACGGTGGCTAATTCGCTCCAAGTTAACACTTGTCAAGCACTTTACAAGAATCCGCGATGGAAAAGTTCAATATTGGCTACTCCCCAGCATCCGTAATCGACTGAGTGGTTTAAAGCCATTAAAAACCAACAACTGCACAGTTTAATTTGCTTTGACATCGAAGAATTCTACCCCTCTATCAGCCAGGACCTCCTAAACAGAGCACTCGACTTTGCCTCAGCCTACGACAACATCACCGACAGCGAAAGAAACATCATAACACCGGCTAAAAAGGCTCGATCCTTACGCATAAACAGCAACCTTGGTAAAAGAAGGGCGACACAACATTTGACGTCACAATGGGCAGCTTCGACGGCCCTGAAGCATGCGAGTTAGTGGGAAGTTGCCTTCATCCCGACACAAAAAACACAGAAACTCCACCGAACTCAGCCAACATATCTGGACTCTTGAAGAAAGCAACGTTTACCACTTTATTTCATGGCGCATCCTTTCATCAAGATCACCCTACAACAGCGGAAGTAAAAGATGGAACCTCTGCCTGAAAGAAAAGCTACTCATTATCTGCCGACCTGAATTATCATCACTTGATAAACGTTATGAACTTGTGTCCTCATGCCGCCACAGAAGCAAAGCGATACTGCGCAATAGGGACCTTAAGCAGTCAGGACGGCAACGCCAAGGAAGAATCCAATTAAAAAATGAATTTCTACTCTTAGTTAGAATTTCTAACATGGCTGCAGGAGCTTACTGTCTCATATGGCGCCACAGCTCAACTTCAGCATGACGTATAAAAGTAACGTTGAGTTCCAAATGAAAATTAAAATAGTTTGACGTCGCGGTTTCGGTTCGCAGACGACGCAAATTTTGGCGATTTTACGTTGTTGTTTTGCATAGGACGGCTAAGAAATGTACAAAGTTTCAAAACGCACGTGCTGAGCTATTGTTCTGCAATGAGATCTCTTGTTTTTCCACGTCCTCGTTGCCGTCGCCGTCGTGGTTGCTTAAGGTCCCTAATAATTGAACAAAGCACTTATATTTACTGCTACGCCTCTTAGGCAAATCTGTATAGTGTATAAACGATGGTTACGAATATTCTTGTCAATAAAATCCCCTGATGGGTGAGCAATCACGAAACAGGTTTGTTTATCAGGACTTTATTTACTAGGTGGTGCTATTTAACAACCAGCCAAAAGCCAATAACACTTCCAATTTTGGACTTTTCAATAGCCAACCACAAAGGCTTTGATTAAGAATCTTTGATCAGACTTTGACACTTACATGTAGATTATTTCCATAGCTTTGGTATGTCAAGTGGCATGATCAAAATAATTATTTTTCTGTTATAAATGGTAATGCTTTATCTGGTAATAAATTACTTTAGAAAGTAACTGAAAGTAACTTGGACAGAGATCTTTATTATACAAGTAGATGTATTTTTCTTGATGCAACATATTTCTCACTGTCTTGAGTGTAATGCATAGATCAATATAATGAACAATTTATTCTATTTAAGTATAATTATTTGGGGTGTACAGGGTCAGGGTTTCCCTCGTGTACAGAATTTGTTTAATTAAAATTAGCCTGTATCCGTAATTGGATCCTCCTTTGTCATCCGCTAAGTTGACTTCGGTCGTGTATCTTTAATAGATCCATAGTTGGGTTTCATATGGGGTTATAGGCTTCCCCTACCCTGTCACCTTGAAAGTTAAATTTACCGGGAGACCACGTCTCCGATCACGTAGAATCACATCTTCGATTGCCGTGTTGCCAGCATGGTTGTTCTGATAGTCTAGTGGTCATCACACCTGATTAGTAACAGGAGGGACCTGGGTTCAAATCCCGCTCAGCGCAAATTTTCTTTCAAACAATTATTCTCTATATATATAAGATATAATCATTATTTAAGTACTGAGATTTACTCGGTACCGAGTCACTTGATAAAAATCGTCTCTCTTTGATGAAAAGTAATTAATCCCACTGGTCAAACGATTTTCCTCACTGATGAAAAATATCGTATGACCAATCAGAGGCTGATACGATTCTTTTCACAAATGAGAAGAATCGTATCGGTTTTTCCCGCCTTCCTTTTGCAACGTTCCCTGCTTGCCCAGAATCATGGCTTCAAGGTTTGCACACATTAACTCAGTGAAACAATTTATCGAGGACCAAGAAATAGAATTTATCTCAAGGTTTTTTTAATGTTCCTCGACCACATTTCATTCACCTTGTTCGGCCGCAGATTATATACATGGGCTGCAAGCAACGTTGCTCTGTACTGTGAAGCAAGTTTTGTTTTCATTTTCCAGCCAGAGTCGCATTTTTGGTTTCTTTTAAGCTAATTCCGCCGCTTTTAAGTCTTATATTTCCACTATTGTCCGAATTGATTTTTCTTAGCTTCCGTATGTTTTGTTCTCATTAGAGCTTTAAACGGTCTACCTCAATTAGGACGGACTGGAAGGTGTAGGGAAACATTTCAACAGCTTATTATCGACCTCTGCACGAACTTGTAACTGAGTTTCGTTTGGCATGAATTATAGATAGGTTTTCGTTAAAATTTTGCACCTAGAAAAGAAAAGAATAGAAAGAAGAAGGTTCGTAAAAATACAATTTGAAAGAATTTGCGAAACTTTTTTGGCTCGGTTCTAGCATCTCAAACAACAACAGCAGACCGTGCGAAACCTGCCCCTTGAGGGACCTGGCACAAAGTCGGCCAATCCCAACATTCATTTGGAGGCATTGTTATCAAAGTCGCGTTGACAGACATGCGGTGGTATTAAACAATCATTTTGAACACTGATCTTTGACTGCTAACAAAAATAGATAAGCAGTATTACACAAGTGCAACAGACACTGGGCTCCAAAAGTATCGCCGAGAAATCTGAATCGAATAAACCGAATCAGTTCGTCACAAAATTGCGAAAAGGGTCACAGCTGTCAGTGCCCACGAGAAGCAGGGAACAGAAATTTAGAAATACTCATTTTGATGGTGCTCTTCATAGTCTTCATGGCACCAGGGTTGTTTTTGCTTCGTTTGTTACCCTGTGCGAAGAAATTAGCACTCATTCTTAGCCAAGCTTTGCTGAAAGTCTGCCAGTTAAGAGTTATCCATATGCTGACTAAGCAATGGTAAAATTCAAGGATCGAGCACACGCTAACCTACCATTGTATACTGCTATGTTTGCGCCTTTTTCTTAGTCTATATCTTGAAAATATGGCAATCCCAAAAGCAGATAGTTTCGTCGATAAAAAACCTTTTCACGATAAATTGAAAACCTAGAAAATATTGACTTTAGACCTAGATTAGTCTTATTCAAATGACTGTGAATATTTTCACCTCTGTTTAAGAGGTGATTTATGCGAATTCAATTCCTATGGAGGTTGCAAAAAAGAACAAATGACGTAATCGAACAACAACAAACATATGAAACATATGTGTGAACTGCGGTTGAGACGTATATGAGAACGATCCTTCGCAGTAAAGCACTATTTGAGCAATAGTGAAAATCAGACCTGAAAAAAATTTCAGGCCTGTACGGGATTCGAACCACTGACCTCTGCGATACTAGTGCAGCGCTCTACCAATTGAGCTAACAAGCCAACTGGGAGCAGGCCATCAAATTAATTCGATATAAACCCGTAGATGATAAATCGAACAACAACAAACATATGAAACATATGTGTGAACTGCGGTTATGAGACGTATATGAGAACGATCCTTCGCAGTAAAGCACTATTTGAGCAATAGTGAAAATCAGACCTGAAAAAAATTTCAGGCCTGTACGGGATTCGATTTTTTTTTTTTCAGGTCTGATTTTCACTATTGCTCAAATAGTGCTTTACTGCGAAGGATCGTTCTCATATACGTCTCATAACCGCAGTTCACACATATGTTTCATATGTTTGTTGTTGTTCGATTTATCATCTACGGGTTTATATCGAATTAATTTGATGGCCTGCTCCCAGTTGGCTTGTTAGCTCAATTGGTAGAGCGCTGCACTAGTATCGCAGAGGTCAGTGGTTCGAATCCCGTACAGGTCTGAAATTTTTTTCAGGTCTGATTTTCACTATTGCTCAAATAGTGCTTTACTGCAAATGACGTAATATCACTATCTAGAAGATACCACGGCCGTTGTCACGTCCGTGATAAGTTACGCGTTGATCTAAGCTAATTTCAGCATAACTACATCGTCATACTTGTATCTTGCGAATCAAAATGTTTGCTTATATCAAACAATTAAAGACACCCGTCGATAACGGAGGAAGGGATCTTTAGCTTTTCATCTTCCCAACACTGGGCAGAGGAAATTAGAGATGAAGTCAACTTCGATCTTGCGTAATTTCAGAGTAAGGTCATACATTTTGTAGGCAGACTAATTAGCATTGTGTTCATTATATGCAGGTAACCATAGTTAATAGACATCCCAAAAAGTTCTGACTTAATCTTATCTTCCAAGAAAGTGTAAAAACACCTGAGCAAATATACTAAAATAACTATTGCCTCAGGTTCGTTGAATACTGTTGACCAATCCCTTCAACTTCGAATTCATTTTGGGGATTATATTTAACAACATTCAATAGTTTCAAGATCACTGCAAACACAAGAAGAATCATGTTAATAGTAAATAAACAGTGCAGTCGAAGCTGTAGCAAGTTAAGTTAAAAATTTCAGCGTTTCATTACGCTTGCTTATAAAAAACTTGTGATCTACTCTATGTCTGTCTGACTGTGCTGGCTTCCTCGTTGTTTGGACGCAAACTGGGTCCCTAATAGGCCAAAGTGTTTTACCGACCTGGGCAATTTCATTGTCTCGTTAGTAACCTAAACCTTCTTCACTTAACACGAATAGCACTCCAAGAAGCCATATATTATCTAGGGAATAAATTTAGTGTCTAAAACCTACCACAAAGACGTTCGACAATCTTCAAATCCGAGCTCCTCTTCGAAAGGAACACAGGACGTGGAGAACTAAGGCTAGTCAAGGAGAAATGGGGGGAGGGGGCGGTAAGGTAAATCAACGTTTCCGTTTCCTGTTGCTGGATTAATTTGCTTTTCTCAAAATTATATCAAAGCTAACATTTAAGACTTCGGAACATGCAATCTTAGAAAGAATTGTGCTAAATTTTCTTTCCGGTGGATAAATGTTATCGTATGACGTGACGAGGAACAACAAGGAGGGTCCCCAAGAGGGTTCTTCAATCCCGCCATCCCGACTGGAATTTTCCCTCAATCCCGAGATCCCGACGGTTTCTACCGGCTAATCCCGATCCTGGTCATATTTTCTTAATTCCTTACCTCAGCAAAAATGATCCTTGAAGTTCCGTTTCAGATTCCCTCACAGCAGACCCAAGCACTGACTAATACGTTGAATTAGCTGTATCTCTCTACTCTAAAACGATGATTTAGTTCATTTGTTTTTCTTGACTGGTTTTAAACGAGTTTCGTCAGTCAATGAGTCATTTTTATGGTTTTTCTAATTTGTTTTTTTTGGGTTTTTTTTCTTTTTTTCTGTTTTGCCTCTTTTGTTCGATAACGCCTGCCTTCTGGATCACTTCGATCCCTGAAAAAAGTGTCTCTCGGAGATGATAGCGATCAGTAAGGAGCATTAAGGGTACATATCACGACGTACCACGGCAAATTCACTGTTCACTACACCTATGGCAAGTCACCGTGAATTGCAACTCAGAAGACAGTTTGCTCATTCACAATTTTCAGCCATAGCAACGATCATCTGGAAATTCTATAAAATCGAGTACAATTGGGCTCAACAGATACAGAAACATATATTCTTTTCGACCCCAGTTTACATTTTCCGGCTCAAAATGCCGTAATCACCGGTAACCAAAGCGGTCTATAAGAGGTTAAAATAAGAGCCTGTATGGATTTCAATTTCGAACGAAAACTATTTCTGTTTTCCTTTGAAAAGCTACGATAAAGTTCGAAACTCTCTGAGCGGTTTTCTTTTTTATGTCGCCGAAACGCTTCTGTGAGCCATTTGAGCGATTTTGACGCGTATAAAGAGTACGCGTCTCTGTATTGTATCTTTCAAAGGAAAAACAGAGATAGTTTGAATTTTAAATCCATACAAACTCTTATAGTGCGCTTTGGTCACCTACGGCTAAATAATGCAACGCAGCTAATAACATCGACAACATCACGAATTGTCGATGTTAACCGACATCGCTAGGGCGCGTTAAAACTACGCAAACGATAACTTCGCGTCGAATATCCCACGTGCACCGATCAGGATCTGTATAAACTTGACACTAGAAAGATCACGGTCAAAAAATAACGAAGATCCCAAAGACATTGTCATCATTGCGGCCAAGGTGTCCAAGGTTCACGAAAATAGACCACAGGTCACCATAAGGGTCACAGAGCAGCGTGATAGGGTCGTGGAAAACGTGATGTCAACCAGGTCACTGTTCGGCCATTTCCGACCATTTCCGACGTTAATAAGATGAGTTAGCTAAGATGACAGCTTGATTTTCTTTGCATATTTCAGACTCTAAAATTCCCGAATCACGGTTTCTTTGAAGCGACATTTCCCGATTCTCGCCTGTTAAAATCGCCAAATCCCGTGTCCCGGTCCAAAATACAATCCCGAATCTCGTCCCCCTTTTCCTTCAAAATATCGAATCCCGGCCTTCAAATAAGCAAAATCCCGGATCCCGATAAACCTATTGGGGACCCTCAACAAGGGGTGATTGAAAGACAAACATCATGGTCACGTGTTGTATCGTTCTTCGGCAAGATCGTGACCTTCACTTTCTAAAGCGGACAACACGGTAAGTACTGTCTGTTCAGTTTGTTCGGTATTATAGTAATTTTGCAACTCATGAATCGATTTTAATTCAGTTCGAAATGTTTTAAGCGTAACCTGTTATACAGAGAGCTATCTTCTCGATGAATCTCTAATATTAACGTTGTGGTCGACTAAATAATTATGGAGGAAGTAAACCAGTGGTATCAAACGAGTCAAAAGAAAAGATCCAGAGAATCTGATATATTTTAAAGATATCTCGGTAAACACTTGCGTAGATCTAACGCTTAAAAAATCATCCACTTGAACTTTATTTCTTTGACTAAATCTGATGGCTCCAAGTGGGCTGATTTCGAACGAACACCAAACCGGAGTTAGCGCCCCCGGGTTCGCTGTTGAAAATTTGCTTTAGAAGTATGTACATACTGAAAATTTGCCTAAGAAGTATCGACATGGGCTATATGCGCTGTTTCCGTTTTTCATTGAAGTATTCTATGCATAAAGATCCAGAGAAAAAGAAAAACCAAGCTCGATTTTCGCTTTTCATCGAATCCGGTCTTCTATCCGCGGGCTCGTTTCCCGACCAGCGTTTAAACGAAAACTTTTACGATAGGGAGTTATCATTTCAGTTTCATGATTACGTGTCTATGACTTTAATAATACTGAGAGTGTTCACATGGTAGGTGTGTTGTGTTTAAACTAGTAAATGTAACAACTTGTTATTTTTTTCAGGAAAGTAGAGCTTCAGTATTCATTGCTTTTATCTGGATTTCAAGAAACTTATAACCGAAGGTAATTGTAGTAGAACTGTATGTTTGTCAGGCAGTTGTCCTTTGATTTTAAACCAAATGTCAGAAAGAGTAATAGCGAAAAGAGTGTTGATGTGGGCGACTGAACCGAATTCGTTTGAATCAATTAGTCACTTGGTTAACTGCTGGGAAGTTAGATTATTCGTAGAACGAATAATCAATGATGTGTCAAAAGTTAAATTCAGTTAATAGTGGTGTATAACTTATGTATTCTTCTATTTATTGTCATGTGTTTCTATTTCTGTATTTTTATCTCATACGGTCATTTCTGCTTTTAAATTAATGATTTAATATTTAATTTCTGTTTCTTGTATATTTATTGAGTCTTTTGTTGAACCGAAATGTATGTAAGATGTTTTAGCGTCCACACACTGCCCGCCGAGACTAGCTATGCTATATGTGGGTAGTGGTTGATTATGTTAAGTTAAGTTTAACGCCATTAGAATAAAGGAATAAGGAATATTTTCTTCGTTAAATAACATGAAGAGCGATTTGAGTTCTTTGTAGGAACTGTGGTAAAAATTGAAGAACAGCTCCCCAAAATATTTCTGTCGGCCGACAGTCGGCCAACTGTCGGCGAACGAAACACAGAAAATACAATGAAAACAAATTCAGAAACGCGTATATGGACTGTCATCTTGGTAAGTTTGAACGTTCACAATTACCTCAAAATGAATTTTGACAAACACTAAGCGATAGAGGTAAATTTCCAGTGTGAGGCATTATTGGGTATATCGACTGTCATTTATGTGAACTTGATGTGTAGTATCTGACTGACACATTTCGTTCTGCTGAAATTGGAAGAGTTTTGTTAATAAGGGTAAATTTTTTCAAAGACTCACAAAATTGCAGGAGCCCGTGTTTTCGATGTGTTTCGGTTGTGTTTTCGTTGCGTTTTCTATGTTTCGTTCACCGTCTGTCGGCCGACTGTTGGCTGACAGATATTTTAGGGTGCTGTTCTTCAATTTTACCGGAACTGTAGTGCAAAGTGAGAAGTTTGGTCATGCGCGCTGGTATACTCTTTCGGTGAAGTTTAAACAAATAAGACCACTGTTGAAGGTCGGAAGCAGATATATGAATAAATTTTTTCAACTCAAATACAGAAATTTATGAAGTCACTTCAATTCGGCAGAGCGATTTGACCAGCACAATACATTGGCTTTTCCCAGTTACGAGAAATCTCACGAAATAAGACCAAAACACATCGGGTTCAAAGTGTATAGGACACAATTTTTTCCGCTAATTCTTGTCGTTGGTAATGTAAGGAAAACGACTGTGAAGTTTTAAGATCTTGAGAATATTATGAAACCCCTTTTTTTCGTTCAAAATGCGCGCTACTTTCATCATAAAATTGTCCCAGAGATCGCGCGGCCAAAATGACGTAAAAAGATACTTTCTGGAGAATCCAGTCTCACTACTTTCCGAATCGCTAGACATAACCAAATTAAACAGTGCGGGTCGAAAATTAGCGTTAAATCACTCGCACATTCCAAGCCCAGAGCAATTAGGAGGCGCCTGCGCGACAGCAATGTTATCAAACACTGTGACGTAACAAGCATCGTCCCCAGTTTCCCGGCACACATTTATAAGGAAATAAGCGGTATTTCCGCCGCAAAAAAATCATCCAAATTCTTTTTTTTTCGCATTATCGAAACATTTTTCATTTACTACTTATATTAAGAAAGGAAAATACTTAAAAAAAAAAATTGTGTCATACACACGTTAACAGGAACAGGAAGTGATATAAAGGGCGAGCGAAGGAATGACTTTTACAGTCCGACCAAAACTCAGAAAATGACGTCATTTCTGAGACGAAAACGACAAAAAAACGCCATTTTAAGCCAAAATTGACCCTTAAATCCACAAAGACTCGCTCAAAAATTCTACTTAAGTTGATTTCGGGAAAGAAACATGGATTAAATTTTACCTGAAAGATTATTCTTACTTTTATTTTGGTTCTCCCGCTTTAAATAACCGCGCGCGTTCAAGACAGGTGGAAGACAATACAAACAGGCCGTTGAGAGGGTCTCGTTGAGAGGGTCTCTCAGTTGTCAGTTAAAATTTTGGCTATTAATCAGTTGTTAGTTAAATTTTCGACCATTTGTGAGTGGTCAGTTAAATGACTGCTAATGATTAACTTGGCAAGTTTATTATTACTTTCCGACTCTATAATTTGGGCTGAAAAGCACATATAGCGTAAACTTGAAAATTTAGTCGAAAACTGATACAATAAGAGCTGCTTTTTCTCAGTTCGGGCAGTTCTGGAATGAAACAGGATCTTTCAAATGACTTTCAGTCATTGTTTAAGTCAGTTACGACTCTTCTGAACGCAAACTTCTGTTTTCCCGTGCGCAACATTTCCTTTTAACACATTGACACCTGAACCGCCCATCACCGCCTGAGCCACGCGATTGCCTCGCGCGAGAACGCTTTCCCCCCTACCTCCCCTACTAAGTGGAGTTTTTTGTGCAAACTTCCTCTTTGTTTGGAGATTAATAAACCAATCAGAAACCGTCGTTTGCGCATATATTTTGATGGCTTTAGAGGGTACTAGAGGGGCATTATTCTACGAGTCTTCACTAAATGATCAAATTTGAAATTATGGCGTCCGCGCGGCCGACCCTCAATTTTCAAGTCGGATTTTTCGTTCATTTTCGATCGAGTTAGACCTTGCGGAACTCAGAATGTAAAGTAACAATGCTATAGAATACCCTGCTTGGAAAAGAATGGATATCAAGGTCTTAAAGGTGACAGAATAAGCTCTCGAGTCAACGACACTACGATTCTCTAAGGCGATGCGAATTATGGACGTAAAGGTAAAATCGAACTTTCGGACTTCTAGCAGGGCCTAGCGACAATTTGACGACTCGATGGTTCGGTAAATGTTATGTTCGAGTAACATTGTGTCCAAAAGGTATTGTTTAATAGAAGATTTTGCGTCAAATCGAAGTTTTTTCAGAATTTTCAACATAACGCGCGCAATTTCTGGCCATCAAAGCGGGTTTTGCTAAAAGCAGGCCCGCGGCCTACGGCCTAGTGGTCTGGCAGCCCAAAGGCCCAGCGGCCCGCAACGGCCTGCGACTCGGAGGCCCGGTGGCCCATTCCTGATTTTCCACAGTCTTTTTGTCCAGCAGTAAATCCACGCGCATGCACGGATCGACAATGAGGGTTTGTTGCATGTTGTTCAGATAAAAACGTTTTGATTCTCTGTTCATTAGTCTCTTTACAGAAACCGATATCACAATAGAGGACTCTCATTAACGAACGATGAAAGTTATTTTCAAACCATACTTTGAAAGTGAAAATATCATAAGTAATGCAATATGTGAACTGCGAATCTTTTCTATACAGAGACATGTCGATCTATTTACAGGAACTCCACCCCAAAAAGAAAGCGTGTTCTCAAACATTGCTTTTCGGCGATGTAAGTACCGTATTCATTCGAATACGGTAAGCGCCCTGGACGCTTATTGAATATTTGGTCCTCAAGGGCGGTGGGCCCTTATTCGAGGCTGGGCACTTCTTAAATTTGCACCATTTTTAGCAGGTAGCAGAATTTTAACTGTTCATTGAAAGTTTTTGTAAATTACTAAGGAAACTTTGTGTTCGGTTAAGTCTCTTAGTTGTACTTACTCGATTTCAGTCTCATTGTCACTAAGGTCAACAAGCGAACTGTGCTTCTCAGTCGGGCGACCGATCGATTTGCCGACGTTACGCTGTCAGACATCGAGGAGGCAGCTCCTTATTCGAGGTTTGCGAAGAAATATGGTACATTATTTCGGGTGTAAAAGGAGTACTTTTCGATCCTGGCGAAAAGTGAAAAAATCAAACCCCGCCATCAAGAGATTCAAATTTTCTTGTTTGTGTTGTGCTTCAATTTTACCCTCGGTTCGTATTTTCTTTTCCTTTGTTGTTATGATATTTTCACTTTCAAAGTATGGTTTAAAAATAGCCTACATCGTAATGAAAGTCCTCTACTGTGTTATCGGTTTCTGTAAAGAGACTAATGAGCAGAGAATCAAAACGTTTTTTTCTGAATAACATGCAACAAACAGAAACAAGGATTCAAATGATTAAATGGTAAACGAATTCAAGCTCACTGTCATCCACTTTGCACACCCAAACTCGATGCAGATCTGTGCATGCTCGTGGATTTACTGCTGGACGAAAAAACTGGGGGAAATCAGGACTGGGCCTCCGGGTCGCAGGCCGTTGCGGGCCGCTGGGCCTTCGGGCTGCCAGGCCACTGGGCCGCGGGCCGCGGGTCTGCTTTTAGCAAAACCCCATCAAGGTAAGTAAACAACGATCTAAGCATGATGAATTTTACCGCGTGGGCTTTGTACACTTAAGAAATTCGTACGTTTTTCGCTAATAACAGCAAATAAAAAACTTTTTTGAGTAAATCTGTCGTCTCGAAATATTTCTTGGCCATTTTAGTCTTGCTTCCTATTGATAGATTCCAAGGAACTTGAGATCTCTTCACCCACGGACAAATTTGCATATTCCCTTTTGAAATATGATCAACAGGCTCATTTGCACACATGCGTAAATATTTTGCGATGTTTATCTTTCATCTTGATTTTTTAGTTAAAACGTAATATGCAGCTATCGCTTTTTTCGTCGGAAATAAGTTCTTTAATTAGTCTTTTTTCAATGGAGCTTTTTTGGAAAAGATGATTTCTAAAAATTTACTGCGCATTGTGTTTGCTTTCTTGTTTTCTCCAAAATTTTGACTTTTCGTAGGCACGTGTTACACAAGAAGATCATCAGAAAGTAAACAAACTTGTGAAAAGTTTTCTAACACAATATATTAGATTTATGTTTTGTTTTACAAAGCTTCGATTGCGGTTGGCTCCGATGAAATGATCGGAAAGGAACGCTTTTTTCGTCTACTTTTCAACTAGGTTATTGGAGAAAGCGTCCCTTAGAAATCCAGGCGAAAATGGGCGCGAAATGGCCGCCCAGATCTAGACACCGTAATTGGGGTAATATCTTCATCCTCTTGGTCAGAAGAGTCGTTTCCTGAGTCTGTGTCATATTCGCCTGCATGTGTTCGCGCCTCAGCAACTGTCACTTCAACAATACGGTCATCAACAAATGTGATATCTGTCACATCCCCACCTTCCGAAGTAGCTTGAACAGCTCAGCCTTTGTCGCTGCTGAACCCTACTGACTGATCTCCCGAGTTAAAATCGTTACCTAGTCCCGCCAATTAGTCCACTTTGGTTGAATCTTGTTGTTTCGTGTAGACGGCCGGTGGTAGAGCTCCTGCCCTGTCCTTGGTAGTTTCCTCCCGAACTGTCCTCTGCCTCAAGGGACGATACTTTTCCATAAATTCTTTCATAGCACTTTCAATCTCGGGGTCGATCTCTACTGAAGGTAGAGGTCGCATAAAGTTTACATTTGCAAACTCCGTGCTGGTGTGAGGGACAGATAGTAGAATTTTTCATGAGTAAAATACTTGGCTGCCCATTTCGTTACTCTCTTCAACGACTTCTTGGTAATTAAACCAAAGTCTTGGGAATACTGTAGTGCGGTGAAGGTCTCATGCTTAAAATGTGAAACTGCATGTAGATTCTCCAAAACTACTCTGAGTAATTTGCCCAATTCAATATCTTGGAGATAATCGTTGTTGATTGAGGCTATGCTGTTGTGCAGGCGGTGCATTCCTTCTTCAAGAAGTTTAAGTGAGACTTGAGTTTTATGAGACACAGTTCCCTCGGGACCGTTTTTTGCTGTGGTTTCCTTTATACTGTGCCGTTGTCTCACTTCAGAAACGGTCTTTGTGATGTTGTCATTTACATTTGATACTTTGTCTACGGCATCTTGAAGAGACAATTGTGCTTTCTCTATGTTTTGGGCTCCGATACTAAAACTGTTATAGAGACCTCCAAGAACGACACAGGACCACTTCTAAGACTTCTAAGAATGACACAGTACCACTGAGTACGACACAGTACGACACAGTACCACTGAGTACGACACAGTACGACACAGTACCACTGAGTCCCGACACTAGTTGAATGCAACCTGTAGCCACATCCGATATAAATAGAGCCTTCTCCACAGAACAGATGCCATGAACTTGCGTAAAAGAACACGTTTCATCCGTTCCTTCACTTGCTCCTTCCTGACCAGAGCCCATTAAGGTTTTAACGTTTTTCTCAGAAGGACTGAAGAACTTTACCTTTGAAGTTGAAGTTCATTTATTTGTTTAAGCAGGTTGATTAATTGGCAGCTGTAATAGCTGATGTGGACCTGCTGTCCTAACCCACCCATCCCACCCCAGGGGAGGACATCCATCACACAGTAATCTCGTGTGTGGGAAATTAACGTCTCCTGCCCCAACCCTGCAGGAGACGGGACCTCCATTTATTCGTCCCTATCCGAGAAGACTAGAATATCTAACCATTTCTTGATATTATAGAAAGGTAGCAAATTCTTCTCAATTATTTTAAGACCTTGTGTGTCGGTCCGGCCGGGACTCGAACCCTCGACCTCCCGTACTACAGTCCAGCGCTCTATCCATTGAGCTAACCGGGAGGCGGTTCGATGCCCCGAGTCAGTGAACGCTATCCCGTCTTCAAATTCACAGTCTTTTGATTTCTCTACAAGACTCCGAGTTGTTCTTTAGAAGTTGGCTAACTTCTAAGCTTGAAAGGTCGCAAACGACGGTAAAGGCCGCCTGCTGCAAAGTAAGCTCTTCGAGAACTTCCATAGATATGATATTCAAAATGCTAGTCGGGTAGGTCACGAGTCTGACTCCGGTACCAGCAATGCCAACTCCATTGTAGTGCCGTAATGTCACTTGTATAATTCCTCTCCGGGCCTCGCTTTGCACACAACAGAACGTTTTCACTTGCAGCACAGACTGAGGTTGGCTTTTCTAAAGAAGGGCGAACTGGACAAGCTTCGAGTTTCCGAACTCAGCGGCTTTGAGTTTCCGAATTCATCACTTTTGAAGTTATCAAGGAGGCGATAAGAACAAAATGGTATATCATTGCGATTATTACTGTGAAGCCATGAGGTACGTAACAAATGCTGCATAATGTAACTCGAGCCAGCTAAGAACCTCTCTAAAATCACACAAAACCAGAATATGCCCAGCAGACAAAAATCATGAAATAAGACCAGTCAGTCGCATCACTGCGACTCTATAAGATTTGACTTTTCACAGTTATATTAATTATGCCATTATAATCTACATAAAACATAATATACTTGAATTAAAGAATGAGAAAATTCTGACAGAGCTTATAAGTCGGCATCCAATGGAGTGGGCGTTTTATAAAAAAGAGTAGGCTATTAACTTATATATATATACCAATACCAAATACCAAACCACTCCAATACCAAATACCAAACCACTCCAATATAATACTGTTTAATTCGCTTCCTGTTCTAGCCAGCATGGTCGGAAGCTCCAAATTCCATTGCATGTCCGTAGTTAACGTAAAATTATCGCTCTTGCCGCCTGATTTCGGAGCCATGTGATAAAGTTTCACATCAGAATCTCCGAGGTGATATTAACTGGACAACTCCTTTAGACTAAGGAACGAAGTAAGGTGCTTTTTCAGCGCCAGTACGGTTTTAACATCTTTGATAGGAATTCGGCTTCTGTGACGCTCAAATGCCGTTTCCGACTCGATTCGGTAAAAGCTTACATCAGCTCTTAAAATACCAGCATTCACGGCCATCGCGTAAGTTGACGATCGAGTTGGGTATCAATGATCATATAACTAATATGTGACACATGACCTTGATGTGGATGGTACATGCGGTAATTATTAACACT
This sequence comes from Stylophora pistillata, assembly GCF_964205215.1. Classification (NCBI taxonomy): domain Eukaryota; kingdom Metazoa; phylum Cnidaria; class Anthozoa; order Scleractinia; family Pocilloporidae; genus Stylophora; species Stylophora pistillata. The sequence continues at coordinate 10,044,094 of NC_142522.1, read as the reverse complement.
CTGGAGTACTCCTACTTATATGTAATAGAAAATGTACTTTAATTGAACAAAATAAATCAACTGTCCTTATTTTACATCTATTTTTTAGGATATTTTGGGCGATCCGGGCTTTTGTCAGTTGTCAGTAAAAGCCCACCACAAATGTCAGTTGTCAGTTAGTTTTTCAGCAATTTGTCGGTTGTCAGTTAAAAAATTTGGCCATTTGTCAGTTGTCAGTTAACCCATCCAGACCCTCTGTTGGGACTCACTCAAAGGTGACCACGTTCGTTTAATAGAAGTGACTGGTTAATAGAGGTGAAAATTACAGTGTTTTGGGGGAAACAAATTCGGGACTTTGTCAACCGACTGCTTCATACTGTGACGGCTATAACGGTTCGACTGTTCGAGAGCAATAGATTATAAATTTTCAAGAGCACATCTCTTGACCAGAGTAAGTCAAGCAAATGACTAAAGGGTGAAAGTTTCCAAAGAAACTGTGGTGCTGCGCGTGGGTGGGGGTAACAAGGTAATTTGGTAACAGCAACTAAGTTGAAATTGTAAATTGGCCACCGTAACGAGTTGAATACTGAGCTATTTTAAAAAGCTTTTTAACTCGTTACGGTGGCCAATTTACAATTTCAACTTAGTTGATATAGCCAACTTACTAAGTCAAGAAAAGCCAAATACATCCGGCCAATTATCCTATTGGGATCGCTGGAAATTGTAGTGAATTACCCGCCTTCAGAATCAACATATTTCTCGAGTAAATCGCTCGCGTAAAATGCTTCAATCGTCAGGGCTATCCTGTTATAATCTCCGGTATAAAAGGCGTTTTGCGATTCCCAAATGTAAGACCAAGCATTGTTGCAGAATTCTCCACTGCGTTAAGGAAAATCTCTGCGTTCCGCTAGTTCAGGACTGTATAGGACCGTATCTTTCTGGTTTATCAAGTTTATTTACGATCCGCATACGCCTCTACAATTTCCGTACAATCTAAGTTCAGTCGATCTCAATGTCTATTCCGAATGCCCTCAATTACAACATGTTATCTCTATTACCAAACTAATCCTTACCCAGACTAGTCCTTACACAGACTAGTCCCTACCCAGACTAGTCCTTATCCAGACTAGTCCCTACTCAGACTAATCCTTACCCAGACTAGTCCTTACTCAGACTAATCTTTACCCAGACTAGTCCCTACCCAGACTAGTCCTTACCTAGACTAATCTTTACTCAGACTAGTCCCTACCCAGACAAGCCCCTCCCCATACTAGTCCCTACCCAGACTAACCCTTACCCAGACTAGTCCCTACCAAGACTAGTCCCAACCCAGACTAGTCGTTACCCAGACTAGTCCCTACCCAGACTAACCCTTACCCAGACTAGTCCTTACCCAGACTAGTCCCTACTCAGACTAGTCCCTACCCAGACTAGTCCCTACCCAGACTAGTCCCTACCCAGACTAGTCCCTACCCAGACTAGTCCTTACCCAGTCTAGTCCCTACCCAAACTAGTCCCTACCCAGACTAGTCCCTACCCAGACTAATCCTTACCCAGACTAGTCCTTATCCAGACTAGTCCTTATCCAGACTAGTCCCTACCCAGACTAGTCCCTACCCAGACTAGTCCTTACCCAGACTAGTCCTTACCCAGACTAGTCCCTACCCAGACTAGTCCCTACCCAGACTAGTCCTTACCCAGACTAGTCCCTACTCAGACTAGTCCTTATCCAGACTAGTCCTTACCCAGACTAGTCCCTACTCAGACTAGTCCTTACCCAGACTAGTCCTTCCCCAGACTAGTCCCTACTCAGACTAGTCCCTACCCAGACTAGTCCTTACCCAGACTAGTCCTTACCCAGACTAGTCCCTACCCAGACTAGTCCTTACCCAGACTAGTCCCTACTCAGACTAGTCCCTACCCAGACTAGTCCTTACCCAGACTAGTCCCTACTCAGACTAGTCCCTACCCAGACTAGTCCTTACCCAGACTAGTCCCTACCCAGACTAGTTCTTACCCAGACTAGTCCCTACTCAGACTAGTCCTTACCCAGACTAGTCCTTCCCCAGACTAGTCCCTACTCAGACTAGTCCCTACCCAGACTAGTCCTTACCCAGACTAGTCCTTACCCAGACTAGTCCCTACCCAGACTAGTCCCTACCCAGACTAGTCCTTACCCAGACTAGTCCCTACTCAGACTAGTCCTTATCCCGACTAGTCCCTACTCAGACTAGTCCCTACCCAGACTAGTCCTTACCCAGACTAGTCCTTACCCAGACTAGTCCCTACCCAGACTAGTCCCTACCCAGACTAGTCCTTACCCAGAGTAGTCCTTACCCAGACTAGTCCTTCCCCAGACTAGTCCCTACTCAGACTAGTCCCTACCCACACTAGTCCCTACCCAGACTAGTCCTTACCCAGACTAGTCCCTACCCAGACTAGTCCTTACCCAAACTAGTCCCTACTCAGACTAGTCCTTACCCAGACTAGTCCTTGCCCAGACTAGTCCCTACTCAGACTAGTCCCTACCCAGACCAGTCCTTACCCAGACTAGTCCCTACCCAGACTAGTCCTTACCCAGACTAGTCCCTACCCAAACTAGTCCTTATCCAGACTAGTCCTTACCCAGACTAGTCCCTACCCAAACTAGTCCCTACCCAGACTAATCCTTACCCAGACTATTCCTTATCCAGACTAGTCCCTACCCAGACTAGTCCCTACCCAGACTAGTCCTTACCCAGACTAGTCCCTACCCAGACTAATTTTTACCCAGACTAGTCCTTATCCAGACTAGTCCCTACCCAAACTAGTCCTTATCCAGACTAGTCCTTACCCAGACTAGTCCCTACCCAAACTAGTCCCTACCCAGACTGATCCTTACCCAGACTAGTCCTTATCCAGACTAGTCCCTACCCAGACTAGTCCCTACCCAGACTAGTCCTTACCCAGACTAGTCCCTACCCAGACTAATCTTTACCCAGACTAGTCCCTACCCAGACTAATCCTTACCCAGACTAGTCCTAATCCAGACTAGTCCCTACAGAGACTAGTCCTTACCCAGACTAGTCCCTACCCAGACTAGTCCCTACCAAGACTAATCCTTACCCAGACTAGTCCCTACCCAGACTAGTCCTTACCCAGACTAGTCCTTACCCAGACTAGTCCCTATCCAGACTAGTCCCTACCCAGACTAGTCCTTACCCAGACTAGTCCCTACCCAGACTAATCTTTACCCAGACTAGTCCTTACCCAGACTAGTCCTTATCCAGACTAGTCCATACCCAGACTAGTCCTTACCCAGACTAGTCCTTACCCAGAGTAGTCCCTACCCAGACTAGTCCTTACCCAGACTAGTCCCTACTCAGACTAGTCCTTACCCAGACTAGTCCTTACCCAGACTAGTCCCTACTCAGACTAGTCCCTACCCAGACTAGTCCCTACCCAGACTAGTCCTTACCCAGACTAGTCCCTACCCAGACTAGACCTTACCCAGACTAGTCCCTACCCAACCTAGTCCTTATCCAGACTAGTCCTTACCCAGACTAGTCCCTACCCAGACTAATCCTTACCCAGACTAGTCCTTATCTAGACTAGTAACTACCCAGACTAGTCCCTACCCAGACTAGTCCCTACCCAGACTAATCCTTACCCAGACTAGTCCTTATCCAGACTAGTCCCTACCCAGACTAGTCCCTACCCAGACTAGTCCCTACCCAGAGTAGTCCTTACCCAGACTAGTCCTTATCTAGACTAGTCCCTACCCAGACTAGTCCCTACCCAGACTAGTCCCTACCCAGACTAATCCTTACCCAGACTAGTCCTTATCCAGACTAGTCCTTATCCAGACTAGTCCTTACCCAAACTAGTCCTTATCCAGACTAGTCCCTACCCAGACTAGTCCTTACCCAGACTAGTCCTTACCCAGACTAGTTCCTACTCAGACTAGTCCCTACCCAGACTAGTCCCTATCCAGACTAGTCCTTACCCAAACTAGTCCTTATCCAGACTAGTCCTTACCCAGGCTAGTCCCTAACCAGACTAATCTTTACCCAGAGTAGTCCTTATCCAGACTAGTCCCTACCCAGACTAATCCTTACCCAGACTAGCCCTTATCCAGACTAGTCCCTACCCAGACTAGTCCCTACCCAGACTAGTCCCTACCCAGACTAGTCCCTACCCAGACTAATCCTTACCCAGACTAGTCCTTATCCAGACTAGTCCCTACCCAGAGTAATCCTTACCCAGAGTAGTCCTTACCCAGAGTAGTCCCTACCCAGACTAGTCCCTACCCAGACTAGTCCCTGCCTAGACTAGTCCCTACCCAGACTAGTCCCTACCCAGAGTAGTCCCTACCCAGACTAGTCCCTGCCCAGACTAGTCCCTACCCAGACTAGTCCCTACCCAGACTAATCCTTACCCAGACTAGTCCTTATCCAGACTAGTCCCTACCCAGACTAGTCCCTACCCAGACTAGTCCCTACCCAGACTAGTCCCTACCCAGACTAATCCTTACCCAGACTAGTCCTTATCCAGACTAGTCCCTACCCAGAGTAATCCTTACCCAGAGTAGTCCTTACCCAGAGTAGTCCCTACCCAGACTAGTCCCTACCCAGACTAGTCCCTGCCCAGACTAGTCCCTACCCAGACTAGTCCCTACCCAGACTAGTCCCTACCCAGACTAGTCCCTGCCCAGACTAGTCCCTACCCAGACTAATCCCTACCCAGACTAATCCCTACCCAGACTAGTCCCTACCCAGACTAGTCCCTACCCAGACTAGTCCCTGCCCAGACTAGTCCCTACCCAGACTAGTCCCTGCCCAGACTAGTCCCTACCCAGACTAGTCCCTACCCAGACTAATCCCTACCCAGACTAATCCCTATCCAGACTACTCCCTACCCAGACTAGTCCCTACCCAGACTAGTCCCTGCCCAGACTAGTCCCTACCCAGACTAGTCCCTACCCAGACTAATCCTTACCCAGACTAGTGCCTACCCAGACTAGTCCCTACCCAAACTAGTCCCCACCCAGACTAATCCAATTAGCTCCTAGCAATTAAACCCACACCCACTATTTGCGGAGCACGTGTCGCATATTTCTATGTGTCACAGGATGTTTCAGCCCAAACGTACGCCCTAAACTCCTCTAGATAATTCACTTGCGTGTATGAGCTAACATTCTACCGATTATTTATTTTATCTATTTGTTTTTTTTTGATGATTATTGATTGTGTAATAACACTTTTCACCACAAGCGTTTCAAAAAATGTTAAGATCATGTATTAACAACAAATTTTAGTGAACGGTGAGTTTTGTAAATGAGCTCGATGGCGTTGTATATATTTTAACAGTTCAAGCTTTCATTATACTTATAGGACATTATTATTTATTTAGGACTTTATTGCTATCATTATATTATACTCGCTATTATAAGATATTATTTTATACATCATTTTACTACATTACATTATATTTTATACTATATTTTAAATACACAATTCAGCTTAGTAGCTGCAAGCTTTTTACAGATAAACTATCTATCTATCTATTTAAATAATATTTAATCGAGCGGTTGCAAACGGCGAATCTAACCCAGTTCAATTTAAAAATCCTCAGATTGACGCTGTCACATTGGATTCAATCGAGTAAGTTGGAAAACGGTCGAAATGGACAACGAAGGAGGACTTATGGTATCCGCTATAGTTCTTGGTGTTGTCACCTACCTTCTGAACACTAGCCGTGGCTTACAAGCCACGAGGTTAGGCGAAGAATGGTTGATCTTTCTAACCTCTAATGTATGGGTAAAAGAATACCACTGCTTTCCCCAGGTTTACCAAGCAACAAATATGCTAATGATCGAGGTCGCATACAAGGTCTCCAAGTACACATCTGCAGAAAGGTACGCGAAAGAACTTCTTATCATATATCACGCCTCTGGTGACACACTTATGGAAGGGAAACTAAGCTTGGTACTGGGAAAGATATATCAGAAACAAAATGAATTTGAAAAGGCTAGAGAATACTATCAAAAGGCAGCTGATATAACAAGGAGTATTGGAGACAAACAAACAGAGGCGCGATGTTACATAATGATAGGAAAATTATTTCATTTACTGCGTGAATATCATAAGGCTGAGGAATATTCCAAGAAAGCACTAACAATCACTGTGCCAAATGACGACAGAGATAACGAAGCAAACATTTACGGAAACCTAGGTACAATCGCTCAGTCGCTTGGGGAATACGACAGAGCTAAAGAATATTACAAGAAGGCAGTAGCGATCAGAAAGGAAATTGGTAACAGAAAGGGAGAAGCAGCTGACAACGGAAACTTAGGAACATTGTTTTACTCGCTTGGTGAATACAAAAAGGCTCAAGAATACACCGAGAAAGCACTAGCGATCACAAAGGAAATTGGCGACAGAAAAGGAGAAGCAGCTTACTACAGAAACTTAGGAGCATTGTTTCACTACCTTGGTGAATACAAAATGGCTCAAGAATACACCGAGAAAGCACTAGTGATCGGAAAGGAAATTGGCGACAGAAAAGGAGAAGCAGCTGACTACGGAAACTTAGGAACATTGTTTTACTCGCTTAGTGAATACAAAAAGGCTCAAGAATGCACAGAGAAAGCACTAGCTATCAGAAAGGAAATTGGCGACAGAGAAGGAGAAGCAGCTGACTACGAAAACTTAGGAACATTGTTTCACTCGCTTGGTGAGTACAAAAAGGCTCAAGAATACATCGAGAAAGCACTAGCGATCAGAAAGGAAATTGGCGACAGAAAATGAGAAGCAGCTGACTACGGAAACTTAGGAACATTGTTTCAGTCGCTTGGTGAATACAAAAAGGCTCAAGAATACACCGAGAAAGCACTAGCATTCAGAAAGGAAATTGGCGATAGAAAAGGAGAAGCAGCTGACTACGGAAACTTAGGAACATTGTTTCACTCCCTTGGTGAATACAAAAAGGCTCAAGAACACACCGAGAAAGCACTAGCGATCAGAAAGGAAATTGGTAACAGAAATGGAGAAGCAGCTGACTACGGAAACTTAGGAACATTGTTTCACTCGCTTGGTGAATACAAAAAGGCTCAAGAATACATAGAGAAAGCACTAGCGATCAGAAAGGAAATTGGCGACAGAAAAGGAGAAGCAACTGACTACGGAAACTTAGGAACATTGTTTCACTCTCTTGGTGAATACAAAAAGGCTCAACAATACACCGACAAAGCACTAGCTATCAGAAAGGAAATTGGCGACAGAGAAGGAGAAGCAGCTGACTACGGAAACTTAGGAACATTGTTTCACTCGCTTGGTGAATACAAAAAGGCTCAAGAATACATCGAGAAAGCACAAGCGATCAGAAAGGAAATTGACGACAGAAAAGGAGAAGCAGCTGACTACGGAAACTTAGGAACATTGTTTCAGTCGCTTGGTGAATACAAAAAGGCACAAGAATACACCGAGAAAGCACTAGCAATCAGAAAGGAAATTGGCGATAGAAAAGGAGAAGGAGCTGACTACGGAAACTTAGGAACATTGTTTCACTCCCTCGGTGAATACAGAAAGGCTCAAGAATACACTGAGAAAGCACTAGCGATCAGAAAGGAAATTGGTAACAGAAATGGAGAAGCAGCTGCCTACGGAAACTTAGGAACATTGTTTCACTCGCTTGGTGAATACAAAAAGGCTCAAGAATACACCGAGAAAGCACTAACGATCAGAAAGGAAATTGGCGACAGAAACGGAGAAGCAGCTGACTACGGAAACTTAGGAACATTGTTTCACTCGCTTGGTAAATACAAAAAGGGTCAAGAATACACCGAGAAAGCACTAGCGATCAGAAAGGAAATTGGTAACAGAAATGGAGAAGAAGCTGCCTACAGAAACTTAGGAACATTGTTTTACTCGCTTGGTGAATACAAAAAGGGTCAAGAATACACCGAGAAAGCTCTAGCGATCAGAAAGGAAATTGGCGACAGAAAAGGAGAAGCAGCTGACTACGGAAACTTAGGAACATTGTTTCACTCGCTTGGTGAATACAAAAAGGCTCAAGATTACATAGAGAAAGCACTAGCAATCAGAAAGGAAATTGGCAACAGAGAAGGAGAAGCAGCTGACTACGGAAACTTAGGAACATTGTTTCACTCGCTTGGTGAATACAAAAAGGCTCAAGAATACACCGAGAAAGCACTAGCGATCACAAAGGAAATTGGCGACAGAAACGGAGAAGCAGGTGACTACGGAAACTTAGGAACATTGTTTCACTCCCTTGGTGAAAGCAAAAAGGCTCAAGAATACACCGAGAAAGCACTAGCGATCACAAAGGAAATTGGTAACAGAAATGGAGAAGCAACTGCCTACAGAAACTTAGGAACATTGTTTCACTCCCTTGGTGAAAACAAAAAGGCTCAAGAATACACCGAGAAAGCACTAGCGATCACAAAGGAAATTTGTAACAGAAATGGAGAAGCAACTGCCTACGGAAACTTAGGAACATTGTTTCACTCGCTTGGTGAATACAAAAAGGCTCAAGAATACACCGAGAAAGCACTAGCGATCACAAAGGAAATTGGTAACAGAAATGGAGAAGCAACTGCCTACGGAAACTTAGGAACATTGTTTCACTCGCTTGGTGAATACAAAATGGCTCAAGAATACATAGAGAAAGCACTAGCGATCACAAAGGAAATTGGGGACAGAGAAGGAGAAGCAGCTGACTACGGAAACTTAGGAACATTGTTTCACTCGCTTGGTGAATACAAAAAGGCTCAAGAATACACCGAGAAAGCACTAGCGATCAGAAAGGAAATTGGCGACAGAGAAGGAGAAGCAGCTGACTATGGAAACTTAGGAACATTGTTTCACTCGCTTGGTGAGTACAAAAAGGCTCAAAAATACACCGAGAAAGCACTAGCGATCACAAAGGAAATTGACGACAGAAAAGGAGAAGCAGCTTGCTACGGAAACTTAGGAACATTGTTTCACTCGCTTGGAGAATACAAAAAGGCTCAAGAATACACCGAGAAAGCACTAGCAATCAAAAAGGAAATTTGCGACAGAAACGGAGAAGCAGCTGACTACGGAAACTTAGGAACATTGTTTCACTCGCTTGGTGAATACAAAAAGGCTCAAGAATACACCGAGAGAGCACTAGCGATCAGAAAGGAAATTGGTAACAGAAATGGAGAAGCAGCTGCCTACGGAAACTTAGGAACATTGTTTCACTCGCTCGGTGAATACAAAAAGGCTCAAGAATACACCGAGAAAGCACTAGCGATCAAAAAGGAAATTGGTAACAGAAATGGAGAAGCAGCTGGCTACGGAAACTTAGGAACATTGTTTCACTCGCTTGGTGAATACAAAAAGGCTCAAGAATACACCGAGAAAGCACTAGCGATCAAAAAGGAAATTGGTAACAGAAATGGAGAAGCAGCTGGCTACGGAAACTTAGGAACATTGTTTCACTCGCTTGGTGAATACAAAAAGGCTCAAGAATACACCGAGAGAGCACTAGCGATCAGAAAGGAAATTGGTAACAGAAATGGAGAAGCAGCTGCCTACGGAAACTTAGGAACATTGTTTCACTCGCTCGGTGAATACAAAAAGGCTCAAGAATACACCGAGAAAGCACTAGCGATCAGAAAGGAAATTGGCGACAGAAAAGGAGAAGCAGCTGACTACGGAAACTTAGGAACATTGTTTCACTCGCTTGGTGAATACAAAATGGCTCAAGAATACATAGAGAAAGCACTAGCGATCACAAAGGAAATTGGCTACAGACAAGGAGAAGCAGCTGACTACGGAAACTTAGGAACATTGTTTCACTCGCTTGGTGAATACAAAAAGGCTCAAGAATACACCGAGAAAGCACTAGCGATCAGAAAGGAAATTGGCGACAGAAAAGGAGAAGCAGCTGACTACGGAAACTTAGGAACATTGTTTCACTCGCTTGGTGAGTACAAAAAGGCTCAAGAATACATCGAGAAAACACTAGCGATCACAAAGGAAATTGACGACAGAAAAGGAGAAGCAGCTTGCTACGGAAACTTAGGAACATTGTTTCACTCGCTTGGAGAATACAAAATTGCTCAAGAATACACCGAGAAAGCACTGGCGATCAGAAAGAAAATTGATGACAGAAAGGGAGAAGCAGCTGACTACGGAAACTTAGGAACATTGTTTCACTCGATTGGTGAGTACAAAAAGTCTCAAGAATACACCGAGAAAGCATTAGCGATCAGAAAGAAAATTGGCGACAGAAACGGAGAAGCAGCTGACTACGGAAACTTAGGAACATTGTTTCACTCGCTTGGTGAATACAAAAAGGCTCAAGAATACACTGAGAAAGCACTAGAAATCAGAAAGGATATTGGTGACAGAAAAGGAGAAGCAGCTGATTACGGAAACTTGGGAACATTGTTTCAGTCGTTTGGTGAATACAAAAAGGCTCAAGAATACATAGAGAAAGCACTAGCGATCAGAAAGGAAATTGGCGACAGAAACGGAGAAGCAGCTGACTACGGAAACTTAGGAACATTGTTTCACTCGCTTGGTGAATACAAAAAAGTTCAAGAATACACCGAGAAAGCACTAGAAATAAGAAAGGGAATTGATGACAGAAAAGGAGAAGCAGCTTGCTACGGAAACTTAGGAACATTGTTTCACTCGCTTGGTGAATACAAAAAGGCTCAAGAATACACCGAGAAAGCACTTTTAATCAGAGACGAAATTGGCGACAGAGAAGGAGAAGCAGCTGACTACGGAAACTTAGGAGCATTGTTTCATTCTCTCGGTGAATACGGAAAGGCTCAAGCATACATGGAGAACGCACTTTCGATTAGAAAGGAAACTGGCAACAGAAAGGGAGAAGCAGCTGACTACGGAAACTTAGGAGCATTGTTTTATTCTCTCGGTGAATACACAAAGGCTAAAGATTTTACTGAGAAAGGGCTGGCAATCACAAAGGAAATTGGTGACATAAAGGGAGAAGCAGCTTTAAACGGAAACTTAGGAACATTGTTTCATTCCTTAGGCGAACTTGAGAAAGCCGAATTGTATTTTCGCGAGGCTTTCTTAAAGTGCAAAGGCATTGGAGATAGTATGACGGAGTTTAAAGTTGTTTGCGGTCTAACAGTTTTGAAGTTAGCTCAGTTTAATCTCGATGAAGCTTTTTCGTATCTTTATCAATCTATTGCAAAATATGAAAAATTGCGAAACTTTGTAAAAGGCAACGACTACTTCCAAATATCTTTGTTGGAGGAGCATGGCGTCTTTCCCTATGACACGCTCATTAAATTGCTCTCTGTTCGCGGAAATTTTACAGATGCTCTTTACGTTGAAGAACTTAGACGGGCAAGAGCTCTAGCGGACCTGATGACATCTCAATATTCTGCCAAACAGTTACAGTTTTCAGGCGATCCGCGATCATGGTGTGGAATCCATGATATTATAAAAGGAGAAGCCAGCTGTAATTGTCTTTACCTTTCGGTTGATGATGAAGATGCACGGATTTGGATTCTCAAAACAAGCGGAGAGATTCATTTCCGAAGAAAAAGATTGGATTCAGATCGTTTTGGAAATGCCGGGTCAGTTCCTGACCTGAAAGTGTTTTTTTCGGAAAGTTTCCTCCACTTTGGCATTCTACCTAGAGATGTTTGCGAAGATCGCTCTTTAAATGACGAACGTGTTTTAACATCATCTGATGATGTCAACCGATCGCCTTTAACACACAATAATATGGAAAAAAATCTTCGTTTGTGCTACGAAATAATCGTCGCTCCCGTGGCCGATTTATTGAACGAGCCTGAAATTATCATTGTCCCTGATAGCTGCATGTACCAAGTGCCATTTGCAGCCTTAATTGACGAAGGAGGAAGATATTTGTCAGAAAAATTCAGGATCCGTATTGCTCCTTCTCTGACCACCCTCAAACTTATTAAGGACAGTCCTCCTAACTACCACAGTCAGAGTGGGGCTCTCCTAGTGGGTGAACCTGAGGTGAGCGAAGTGATTTACAAGGGGCAACCGATTATCCTCCAGCCATTACCAGGTGCAAGAAGAGAAGCTGAGATGATTGGAAAAATGCTTGGCGTCCCCCCATTGTTAGGGAGATATGCAACAAAAGAGGCGGTTATTGAACAGATGAAGTCAGTTGCGCTGATACATTTTGCTGCTCACGGATATGCCGAGAGAGGTGAAATCGCGCTTTGCCCTGTTCGTACTACTAATGATATTCCACAAGAAGAAGAATACCTCTTGACGATGGCTGACGTGTCAAAAGTTCAACTTCGAGCTAAACTGGTTGTTCTAAGTTGCTGTCACAGTGGACGCGGAGAGACTAAAGTCGAAGGAGTCATTGGAATCGCTCGGGCGTTCTTGGGATCCGGTGCTCGCTCGGTGTTAGTGGCGCGGTGGGCCTTGAACGACGAATCGACAGAACAGTTCATGAATAGTTTCTACGAACTCTTGTTTCGTGGTAAGAGTGCCAGTGAGTCTCTTCACGAGGTCCGAAAGTGGATGAGAAATAACGGCTTTCCTGAAGTGGAGAAATGGGCTCCGTTCATGCTGATTGGAGATAATGTCACATTAAGGTAGGTTTTTAAGGAAATGAGTCAAGTTTGTATTTAAAAAAAACCGCAATCAAAATGACACTAAGGATGGGAATCTTCCGAGGCCTAAATGCACTGTTTATAACATGTCAGAAGGAAACAGAATTTAAGTGTGAAATCACCTACCTTGGAAGAAGTCAGCGAGGACTCTTCGCGGCGTTTTTTCTTTTTTTTATTGTGCTTTTCCATCGAGTGCGAGGAGTGTAAAGGGAGACATTGAAGTGCATTTTCTTAAGTTCGGAAGATTTAAAAAAGCCACAAGGACACAAAAGCAAAATTCAGTGGTCCTCTCACACATCTAACCTCGTTTATTTCATGCAAAGAATGTGAGCTCGTTACGGTAAAGAGAGGATTTGTGCTGTATCTTATATAGTTCCGCCATGTATTCTATTATTGTTGAAAAGACGAAGGAGACAATATGAAGACTGGCTCAATAACGACAGGCAATGAGTTACTGATAGGCATTAACTTCAAGGCGAGCTTCTCCATGTAAATTATCTCAAATTCTGCGTGGAAACTCCTCGCCAAAGGCATCTACAGTATCCGAAGTTAACAGCGACTGAACCTGTCAGTCGTAGCAGCATAAATTTTTTGAACAAACTTATTGAATTAAACAATTAATTTACTGAGGAAGTAATTCAAGATTAACACGTACCTTTACTCAAGTTGTAAATATTATCTTACAGGAAAGAAGACATAACCTCCAACGCTCACAACTGATTTGCAAATCCTGTTTCCGGGACAAAGCTGACTCTCAGTCAAGACCCTAATCTTTGCCTCTACCGCATGAAACGGAACATTTCGTGTGATCGCATGATATAACAGAAGGATTTTTTCAGTTAAGCAGTTATAAAATAGAATTTTGGGCTTTCTCCTTAGCAGACGGGCACGCCTTGTCATTTAGATGTCTGTAGTAATCTTCGTGAGAGGACCTTCATGGTAGATATATACAGCCAAGGGAATAATTAACATTTGAATAATCTAAAAAGGTTTTCATTATGATTTATGAGCCAGATAACCTTCTTTAGCCTTTCTTTTAAAGAAAACAGTTTTTCATATAGATATTTAGTGTAATGAAACTTTTTTGGAGGTTTTACAAGATATATTTTCATTTTATAAAGAAGAGGCCTTGAAAGACTGGAACGAACTTTGGGACTGATTCTTCGAAAAGGTGTAGTTCATTTATTCAGCAAGTCATTTTAGACTTTTTAGAATACTTCAGAAGTTAACCTCATCTAAATATCAATCTTGGGGCCAAAAATGTAATTTTTGTCCATCCAACTGCCATTTTTTTCTTTTTTTTGACCGTACTCGGTCAAATTTGAGTTTCCAGTATCTCGAATGAAAGATAGTCATTGTAGACCCCTTTGTAGGACTAGTTACAAGAGGAGAGCTGATCCCAGTCGTATATATCAAATAAGGGGGACAGAAATTCAATTAGAATGTTCCATTATCAAAGTCAAATTTTGTTCAACAGGTCACTGGACTATTCTTGTAATCGGTTATATTTGAATTTCCGGCATCTTGAGTAGAAGATAGTCATTGTAAGACCTTTTTAACTCGTGAATTGCGCGTGCGCAAGAACGAGTTGTAGGTATGATGTGATGAATGGCGCTTGCTCGCTCGCTCAATTGGTCGATTCCTGTAAACTGTTTTCTATTTTAGGCTTTTGAATGCATTTTATAGTTTTTGGCGAGTGATAAACAAACGAAATGGCGACCTTTGTTGCTAAGAATAGTGTTGGGGTGAAAAAGAAGCCAATGATAATCTTGAAAGAGTAAAAAAGTATACGTTTTTCATTAGTGAATGAATTAAAGTTTGCCCAATCTCCGAATACACTTTTATCTCTTGCAGCGTATATTTCATTTATGGCATCAATACTTCTATTTTTAAATGTACACATCCAGGAAAATGATTATTGTGTCCGAAAAAAAAAAAGAAAAAGAGATGAAAAGGTAAGACAAACTCAGAATATACATGAGAACGTCGCATTTGAACCACCTACGTTGCTATCCTGAGAATGTCAGCTACCGCATTGCTCTTTACCATAAGGCCACCGAATCACCTTATTACCCTGGGGCGAAACTTTATCTAGATATGAATTTTACATTTCAAACGCTAATCTTTTGGGAATTTCAACCGTGGGCTCAAACGACTCGAGTCGCTGCTCGCCATAGTTAGTCCCCTCTACTAACTATGAAGTAACGAAATGTGAAGTTGAGCGTGATGAATACTGTGACATTCAAAGTTTATCAGAACTTTTTAAGAATGTACACAACATTTTAGGTTTTAAAAACATGCATGTTCGACAGTTCTTCTGTCATCTTCAGTACTAGTTCTTATTCACATAAAGTACAAAGTTGAATTTACAGCGTACACAGAATGCTTATTGCACATAACAGTAAAAGAAACGCGAGAATGTAAACAATTACAGAGAAAGTTTTAAATTGACACGATAACATAGATGATTCAGAGTGGGCTGTTTCCACTGAATGTGAATGGCTTTTTTGATTTTACATTGGAGGGGGGTGTAAACGTGATCCAAGACGCTGAAACAATCATTAGAACATAAACCGGTGCATTGCTGAGAATTTTCGCGTAAAGGTCTGAAGATGTGAGAGGACCAAGTGCTCACACAGGGGACCCACACAAGCGGCCGTGTCTGGTCGTTTGTTCGAAATATAAAGAAATGTAAGGGAGAATATTGAAGAGTCGTAATATCGTAAACTTATATCAAGAAATGTCTATGTTAAGGCTCAAAATAACTGTAAACCTACCTCACTTGCTGTCTATTGTCGTTTCTGTGGTTCTAAGTGGCGAATTTGAGCGATTTGGTAGAATTTGCGTTGACTGTTACATATATCTTATCAACCAAGCGCGAGGGCCGTACTGGGAGAATATCGGCCCGAGGTCTTGACAGTACGGACCTCGCTGCGCTCGATCCGTACAAAAAGGTTTGAGGGCCAATATTCTTCTAGTACGGTCCCGACCAAGCTTGGTTAATAAGAGATTTATTATACGACTGAAGTTCAAAGGGAGACAAGTGCGGCATCATTTGGGACCATTCGGGACAGTGCCCGGTCCAATACTGAGAGAATATTGACCGGCAATACAGCATTTTGATTGGCTGATTTTAGTTATGGGCCTTCTGACAGCCCGAGCCGTGTAATAATATACTGTATACTTTACTGTATAAGAAGGAGACAGTAAAGTAACAGTGAACGCAAAATCTACCAAATCGCTCAAATTCGCCACTTAGAACTACAGAAACGACAATACACAGCAAGTGAGGTAGGTTTACATTTAATTTGAGCCTAAATATATACATTCCTTGTAGCGAAAAGCGATACTCAAGTGAACGGAAGTGTTGGGAGGACGAAAACGAGACAAAGCTGGAAGTCTGGGTATGATACTCCAATTGAGACGGCCATTTTAAATCGTTTTGACTCCGTTCCTAGCTTTGGGAGGTTGTAGCGGTAGCTAACTCAAAGAAAAACAGAAAAATTAAAGCTTATAATGTTAAATTTATCTCAATGGCCAGGAGTACTGACTTATGTTTCAAAACAACGTATGTGAGTATGTTTTTGCGCTTCAGATCGATCGTATGTTGCTTTCAGTGTTTTGTGCATGGTTCATCACCCTTTGGAAAATTAGTTTCCCACGAAACCCCCTACCCCTCAGAAATTACTGCCCTTGAACCCCCCTCCCCCTCAGAACTTCCAATGATCTTCCGTGGGGGGTATGGATATTTTCTGGAACCACACAATTGGTTTTGTTTCGGGGAGTTTTTGACTGGAGGAACTTGTAAAGCACTGTGTGGTTTCTATTTGGGCAGGTGATAATTTGATCTAAAAGCCTGTACATAACATGTAAATGACATTTAGCCCTTTAAGCTCTAAGATTGATTGGCTTTTAATTTCCCCTTACAGTATCACCTTTCCCCAGTAAAGGTCATGAGAAGAAGAAAAATGATCACTAATTGAGATGCTCTTGATTGTCAAACAAATTCTCTCTGATAGCAACAGAGGAAATGTGTAGAGAACAGTTGGTAGAATATTATGAATATCAATGTAAGGGTTTAAATGGTTAAGCCTCTGTAAATACGACTATATATGTGCAACAAAGTGGTTCAGTTTTCTCATCATCTCATCTATTTCTCATCTTAGATTTTGTCTTAACTTGCTCCTGTGAGAGGTTGGCCCTTCCCCATGTATTGAAAGAAAGTCTATCAGTTGTTGTCTTGTTTAGTATGGTTTGTGACAAGTTCATACATGTAGTTCAGCTGGTTGATGGTGAGGATAGTTTTTCCCCTATCTGAAACTGCCCTGTAGGTCTGACTGAAAAACTCCCCAAGTTTCTTTATTGTGTCTAACAAACACTTGCTTCCCTCATTCTAATTGAAGCTAATTGTTTTTGTTTCAGGGAGCAGAGTACATAAGAAATGTGCACAGCTTATTGTGGTTTCTATTTGTGTTACTAGTAGGTGAGGAAAAAGCATGAACATTACACTTGAATGATATTTTAGACTGCTGTAAATAATGCTCTCTCTGCTTACAACACAATGGTTAAGTCAATTGTCATCTTAGATTTTCTCTTAATTTGTGCCTCTGAGAGGCTAGCCATGAAGTTTACAAGTTGTTGCATTACTTGGTATGGTTCATGATGAGTTCATAGTTCAGCTGATTGATGGTGACGTTAAACTTCGCCCCTATCTGAAACCACCTTAGTGGTATTACTGAAAAAGTCAGAATTCCTTTCTCTGACAGTGTCTAACAATGAGTTACTTGTCTTACATGTAGGTACGTTGTCAAGACCTAACCAAGCAGGCTTTTCTGAGGTGAGGAGTGTGTGATGAACTAGGTGGCAATGTTTTTTGTTGTCGAGTTTGGTGCAAGTGATGACCTCCAGAATAGGGACATAAGAAAGTCACCCAGTGACTTGATTAGAAAATCTGGGTTTACCTGATGCACCTCTTGTAATTGGTATCCTGTTTTCAAATTGTTTTGTACATCTTATGATCTTGAAACTTGAAATCTCTTTAATTTGTGGCTTCAATTGTACCTTATTTTTTTAACCAGTCATTTTTCTTTCTTGTTTTAACTATTATTTTATATATGTTTTCATGGAAGATTAGAATACTAGCAGGAGAGGTTCAGTGACCAGAACAAAAAGAGGCTGAGCCACTTAAGTGGTAATATAAGTGTAAATTTTATTACAGATTCCTTGTTTATGACTGGCATGCATAAAAATTTGACTGGAAAAAAAATACTGGTTCTGTGAGTTACTTGTACGTGTTAGCTTAATGTATGGTTTATTACAGAATTTTGTTTCGTAATCATGGATGTGGCCAATGATGCATTATTTATTTGCTACTCTTGAACATAACTGATGATAAATATCACCAAAATAACTGAGGCCACTTTGTAGACTGAGACTGTTTCAGACATGTTCTATAAGCATGCAAGTGAAAATAAACCAATTGATAGAAGCTTTGACAAGAATTAACAGATCAGAGTTCTTGGGTTTGATGATAGATCTTACGTTTGTTACTCTTCCCTTAGAGTTTTATCCTTTGAATATTATAATAGTCTTCCTGTAGGCATTAGATCTGCTTGCACCAAAAGTGATTTTAAATGGAAACTTCAGACATTTTTATTCAGCAAGGCATTTTGTTAGTACAATTAGTTTATATTTAGATTTTCATTTAGTCTCTTTTTCTGCAAATTGCTTTTCTTATCCTCAATTGTAATTGTACAGTTTTCTTCTTTGATTTCATAGTGATTGTAAATGGTTCTTATTTTGTATAAATACATAAATTTATTGTAATGTTTGTAATGTGCATTTGATTAGTTTTAAAGAAAATGTGCAAATAAATATTGAATATTGTTATAATGGTTTATACATATTAAGTTTGTGATGCCTTTCTATATCCTGAATCGATAGTTAATTAATTTTTTCAGAATGTGTAATAATGACAGAATGGGTGAATAATGAGGAATAAAATTTTAGGAGACTTCAGCAGTTGTCTCTAATAGCATAGAGCTCTATTGTAAAGTTGGCTTAACAAAGTTTAAAAAAAAAAAAAATTGTGAAATTATTTTCATGTTTTTCTAGGTCCAACAAGTTACTTAGCTTGAATTTGTTGTGGAAATATTGAAAAAGATGGAAAATTAATTTTTTCAGAATGACAAGGTGAGAAATTTATTAAGTAAATGATTATTTTTGCACCATTGTCAACCAATGCTTGATTGTTAACATTGGAAAACAACATTGGAAAAGGTTGTGGATCAATGGTGTTTATATTAGTCAGAAAGATTGTACCTCATGTTTAAAACCACAGTTGAAAGCCAGTGATGACTATGTATATTCAGTCATAATCCACTGATGTTTACTTCTGAAGACTACTTTGATACTGAGGCTTTCATCTAATAAAATCAAAGTTCCTAACTCTGTTAACACCAAAATCTTACTCCCCCACTCATAATCTTCTTTAACTTCTCTCCTAGGTGTCTTCTAAAAAACCATGGACACAAAAGCTGTGTAACTTCAATGAATGTCTTCCAATTAGACTTTGGATGTGATTTCTACTTACTTGGTATACTGAAAAATTCGCAGTAATGATGAAATGTTCCAAAAAGTCTTTGTATGGTTTACTACTTGTGTATTGTTGACAGTAGTGTACAGTCCTGTCTGTATTACAACTGTTCTGATTTTCCATTGTCCCAACTTTTACATCTGTTGTCAAAAGGACAAGAAAGCAAGAGCTTCCAGCATACTGGGGTCATTAGTGATACAGTTCAAGCGGGCACTAATTCCAGAACCAGAATTTATTTTTCATTAGCTTCAACATTTACCACTTGACAATGCAAGCGGATTAATAATCTACTAACCATGAAAGAATGACACAGATACAAAAATTTTCTAAATTACACAGTTCTTAGAATTGCTGTTTTTAAAAATATATAGCATTGTATTGATCATTGCATTACACTCAAGACAGTGAGAAATATGTTGCATTAAAAAGGATACATTTACCTGTACAATAAAGATCTCTGTTTGAGTTACTTTCAGTCTAAAGTAATTAATTTTATCACCAGCATTACCATTTATAACAGAAAAATAATTCTTTTGATCATAACACTTGACACACCAAAGCTATGGGGTGTCAAAGTCTGATCAAAGATTCTCAACCAAAGTCTATGTGGTTGGCTATTGAAAAGTCCAAATTTGAAGTGATGTGGCTTTTGGCTGGTTATTAAATAGCACCACCTTGCAAATATATTCCTGACCAATGTTAAATATTCACCCCAATGATACTCTGGCTGAAAATATTAGAAACATATAACCCAGATGTTGTGGTGATCAATAGTACCATGTTCTGTTAACATTTTTTTTTCCTTTTTGATTTTGTTACATGCAGGTTCATTTGTTTTTGTTTTTGCCTTATTTAGTTAGCATTTTGTATCTTTCTTTTTTGTTTGGTTGTTTAATCTTCCCATTTTACTTTTTTTGGTTTTTATTATTAAGAAGTGTAAAACTTTAATACAAAAGATCCTAATAGGAGAAAATGAATAGTGAGCGTGTCTCTTTAAAAAGGATTGGAATAAGAGCAGCATGATATCATACAGGGCAATGTCTGCTGTATAAAACAACATTGCCATCAGCAAGTTAGAGTGCGACTCTTTGACTTGTCTTTTAAAGTTGAGAATATGATAATTCTAAAGGTTTGTCTGTAACTCTACTTTGTTGTTGAAATGTTATCCACTGTGACTTAATTTGAGCATTCATGAAAATCAATCACTTCATTTTCTATGGCTTTCACCATACTGGGATACAAGAAGCCTCTTTGCAAAAGTTATATGTTGCAGTTTCATAAGCCCTGGTTATAAGTATGACCTGCTTGTTATGTTTCCCTTGCACATAATGAAGCAGACTAGGTTAGATTATTTACTGAATAATAATAGTATATATCGATTTCTATAGCGCATTTCCATGTAAATGCTCTAATGCGCTTTACAACACTGTGCGGGGGACTTTTCCAGACCGCCAGCGGCAGTTTACAATTAATAAAAGAGAAATTTTATACAGATGCCTCCTCCCCCCATTCCCAGTAAACAGGCCAGACCACATCACAGTAATCTCGTGATGTGAGTTCTTTAATGTCCCCTGCTGAAATTAACTAATTGATAGGTGCAGGAGATGTCCTTTCTGAGAAGATGAAGCAATGTGAGTGAAGTGTCTTGCTGAAGGACACAACGTCAAGCCCCAGCCATGACTTACCCATGCTATTTGACCCAGAGTCCAGCGCACTGACCACTGGACTACTCGCACCTCACCCTACTACTGTAATATTTCTGTACAATTTTTTTTCCTTGGCAGCCAATAGATCAAAATGCATCAGGCTAGCTAGCTAGTTGCTTACTGATTTGCTGTTACAAGCTTGCTGCATAATTTTCCCTCGTTGTACAGTTCGTAGATCCCACGGCCAGTTGCAAATATTGTTGGCCACGTCATAGCTGTTACAAGCAGCAAGAGCTTCTACAAAGTCTCCCATTGAGGGCACTTTTGAAAAGGTGCACAGAGTAGCAATGAGACTAACTGTTGGACTTCTTCCTGCTTTGTAGTCAATTTCTATCAGGTCCAAGTCTTGCTCTGAAACTTTCAAGACTTGCCCAACGGAACGCCAGTTTTTTTTTGTTGGTGTCTCTAGGGGATCCAGCATCCTCTGCACATAGTGCAACAGTATTTGATTGTCATGGTTGCACAGCTGTGGCATTTCAGAGACTTTACAATCTAAGAGTTCAATGGAAAACAGTCTTAATAAGAGTACTGGTAATTGAGCTAGTGTGGTTGTAACATAAAATTTCCTATTTTGTAGTACTAGTAGAATGTATTATTAAGAATACAATCTTTGCTGGGAAGGAAACTTAATCTTGGTAGTCTTGGAACACTACAGGGTATGAGTTAAAATACTTGATGATGATTTTGATGATGATTTATTTAACTCAGCCCGGTTTTACAAGATATATAGGTTAAATTTACATAGCAACAGTACAGCAAAGGAATAAGGAGAAAAAATTTAGCAATAGAGAAGGTAGCTAGTTAGGATCATCCAAATAGCCAAGGCTAATCTAGTGGATGACCCTAATTATAAGATATAGTTAATTACTAAGGGCAAAATGAAGAATAATTTTTTTTTCTTTAATAAAAAATTTCCCACACATGAGATTACTGTGTGATGGATGTCCTCCCCTGGGGTGGGATGGATGGGTTAGAACAGCACGTCCACATCAGCTATTACAGCTGTCAATTAATCAACCTGCTTAAACAAATAAATGAACTTCAACTATTACTTCATGCACTAAAGTAGATAATTAAAAAGAGTAACAATTAAGTATAGAGTTCTTCAGGGTTTTGCAAAATATTCTAAGAGAATTTGAATTAATTATCCTTTTAGGTAAGGAATTCCAAAGGCGAGGGCCTGTGAATTTTAGGGACTCGGTAGGCCATATTGAGTAGTGTTAACTGAGGCTACATAAAGATTTCTGTTACATGATTGCCTCGTTGAGTAGGAATGAACAGAAGATGTAAATTTGAAATATTTATTGAAACAAGTGGGTAACAGTCTATGTGATCACTGATAAACAAAACAGAGGATCAGTAATTCAATAACATCATTGAGCTTAAGAAGATTGAGGGATTTAAACAGAGGCTCAGAATGGGATTTTGGTTCAGAGAAAGATATTATTCTGACTATTTTTTTTTTCGGATAATAAATAATTGTGTTAGAAATGAGGGAAAGGTTAAACCCCAGACATGGACGCCATAAGTGAGGAATGGATAGATAAGGGAGTAATAAAGCATGACAAGACTATCTTTGTTGACAAAGTGTCTCACTTTAGACAAGATACCTACAGTTTTGGATAGTTTCAAACAAAGCTCATTAATATGACTTTCCATGTTAAGTGAGAATCAAATGTTACGCCAAGGTACTTAGTGGTGAAGGCACAAATGAGAAGGCAATGATTGTGAAGGCACAAATGAATTCAATAATGTTACTTGGAAATTTCAGAATGGGAGTGATCACCCATTCTGTAACCAGCTTAAATGGTTCCTTGCAAAAAAAAAAGGTGTCAAATGGAAGAGAGAGGTTACTGTGCTGATTTATCAGGGAAAGAGATGGTTGTGGTCCTTCAGATCAGATTGAAAAAGAAATAATTTTGGACATAGGATGGTCATCTTATAATCACTACTTGCTTAGTCTTAACTGTGTATATCTGTATGAAACCTCACTTAATCATGATAATGAAACTTTTTAAATGATAAGAATTGATCAAATGTTGCTTCAAATTTTAATTTTAATGTTTCAATTTGTTAAAGAAAATCCAGATGAACTTGACTCTTTGACCTAATACATCAGAGAGGAATATTATTGGACCAGCAGACTCAATTTACTCAAAGGACCTATAAATATAGTACAACAAATCCTTAGGCAATACTAGATATAGAAATACCGTCAGGATGTGATTGTTTCCAACAGTAGTAGAAAAATGCTGCCAAAACAAAAACCAGAGTCGTAGCCACAATGGTAATCAAGGCTATAGATGTAGCCGACACTTTTTCCCCTTCTTCTTGTGTTGACCTCTTGTATATAACTGCCTTTGTTGTTGCTGGAAACGAATGTTTTATTTCGGATTCGAGTACAGGCTTCTTAGTGTCTTTCGTTGAAGCTGTACCACTTAAATCCAAGTTAAAGTCATCGACAGGTGGGTCAACAACAGGAGTGGGTGTGGTTACGTCATAAGTCGCTGTTGTTTTTGTAGCATTTTCCGCAGTCTCCCTTATTTCCTTGCAGAGGCTATTCTGATGGGTCTCGAGGCACTGCCATTCCCTACCCATTCCAATATCTTTACAGTTTTTCAGTCTGGCAGATTCATGAACGGTGGGGCAGCAAAAATAGCATTCCTGGCAAAAACCATTGTGGTCCAGAAAATGTCTTTCAGGGCATTTGTTGCCACATTTGCGGTTTTGATCAGGGGTGCACCGCTGAATAATGTTCTTTAATCCACAGTCATGGCACGATCTGCAACTCTCAATGCTATCATGTTTGTCAGAGAAAGTCTCATTCTCTATGCAAGGTTCACATTTAATGGTGGTGTAATTTGAAATTTTTGTACCGCATAGCGGTGTGAGTCCCGTTCCTGCTGGGCACTTGGGACATGCTGTGCACTCCGTTTGAGCCCCTGGAGTATCGGGAAAGTATCGTAAGAAATTTCCCAACTGGGAACATCTGGCCGGCTTTCCTGACGCTAACTGTGACCACAATGCTAATAACAGGATCAGCTAAGACAGGAGCCGAGAGAGAAAAATATCAGCTCTTTGCCGTTTTTTAAATATATCATGTCATTGACCACATCGTTGTGAAAATATACGGATCATTTAAGAACTTCCCCAGTTTTGTTTGTTTGTTTGTTTTCTTCGTTTTTACCGGTCGGTGGAAATCTATCGACGCGGCCGAAAAAAGGGCGCTATAACCAAATTTGAGTGCGTTTGTCAAACACCGGAAAAAATCAGTAATAGCGCACAAGGTCGCTAAAAATCTTCGTTAGGGAATGTTTGTGCCCCGAAGGCCCCAATCACCATAAAACATACGTCTTATGTGGAGACTCATTGCAGGGGCTATTGTTTGGTCAGTTTTTCACCACATAGCTCCTGACAGTAGTGTAGACGGATTCTATGTCAAATCGGGATGCATGTCAAGTTACTTAGATTTTAGCTTGGGCATAAGGGTTTGCCTAACAAATACGGCGCATCAGACGTGAGCAGGTGAAATACGTAAATTTAATTACTTATGTCGGAAGCCAATAATCGAATAACCTCTTAGATCAAAAGGCTGTGTATATTCTAAATGTTCCATTTCCATTCCCATTGAGAAACAATTCGAATCAAATCAGTTTTTTTCGATGGTTGTCGTGGAAAACGTTTTCGGTCAGTGGACATGTATTCACGAATGAAAGCTTACGCTCAGGTATCTTAAACTATTTACCTTAATAGCTCCTTTCATACCGTGCGTGTCACCATTATTGAGTTTGCATCTTTTGTTAACCTGTGGTGAGAGATAAAATGAACATTCACGCTTAACTTGATCTTGCCGAAAGTATACCAGAATACGGTAAAAAAACTGCTGATCGAGCAAGTGTAAAATAAGTGCGAATCATCAGTTTATGCTTGCCTACCGTTTGTGCTCTTCCACTCTCGATGCTGAAAACTATGGATTTTTTTCGGTCAGAAAACACAAATTTCCGTGGATGGGAAGCTGTTATAATTATAAAGCCTTCCTTTAGCCCTAATGAACGGTCTTAATGGCAGAAACAATTATTATTCTACAGAAGTCGAGAAAGTTCAATAAAGTACTCTCTTAAGAAATAGGGGATTCCCCGTTCCAAGGAGGTCAGGAAGAGGTAAAGCAAAACTACTATAGTAGGCTCGCTTTTCGGCTCGTTTCGAACTAACACGGTCCCTTGCAGCTTCATGTGGCAGACACTTATACTGAAATAGCCAACTGTATTTGTAGTAAGTGTTAAGATCATCGAGGAAAGAAAAAAATGTAGAATCACTATAACGCATTGACTACATGACGTAGTCGCGTCGGGGATTCCCCGTCCCAGTGAGATGCTAAGTGCCATGTAAATTGCCATCACGGTCATTAATGCAACATTGTACATCTCTAACGTATCAAAATAAGATTTCCAGATATCAAACGAAATGAAGCGTTCCATTAAATCGGCTTGAACGATCTTTTACTTTTTTTTTTCCAACTTTCCTCGATCGGTTTAACAATTGTTTTCCTCGATGTCAAGATAAGAAATTGCTGCGTCATTACGACAAAGCATTATGCAAATTTTAAAAGCTTTCGAGTTGCGGTCAACTACTGCGCAGACTTTATTCTTTGGGAATGTGAAGGCCGTAAGTCATACTTAGAAAGAAAGAGAAAAAATAAACAAATTGATTACTGCGACACTTTTTTCGAATGTGGCAAACGGTTTTGATCACTTTATGAAGTTAGAAGCGCATAGATGTGGCACTTACTAGAAGGGACCGGTTCTTATTTGTCACTGCGCCAGGGGGCTGGCCATTATATATTGTGCTCGTAAAAGTAGCATATTCTACTGCCAGCATTACTCGATTTTTTTTTTCCAAATTAGGCTTAAAATTATGCTCGTTTTTGAAAATTTGGCTACTTTTTCTTTTTAAAAGTATGCTTTTCAAAACAGAAATACAAAACGAGTCTAAATGATATCTTTGTGTTGATAAAGCATGAAATCTTTATTATTTTGAGTTACACACTTACTACGATAAAAAGTCATTATCTACTCCATTTAATTCCAGACTAGAGGCAGTGACTCAGTTTCCAAACGTTCGATCTTCTGAGAATTTTGTTGACTGCCGGGAACTGGAACCGACGCAATCTTTAATTAGTTTCAGTGTGCCCAGTCCTCCTGACGACGAACGACTCAGTGCTAAGTATCTAGTAAGAAATTGCAAAATCCAAGACACTGAACTATGAACCGAAATTGAAAATAATCAATCTTAGAGATCAAACAAGTCATTATTCTAGTAATTTTCCCTTCAAAAAGCTAAACATATGCTGATTATGCAAGCAGTTCTACCAATATAAACATAAGCATGTTACGCATGTTGAAGACACTTATTAACTGATGCTTTCCTTCTTGTAAAAGAAAAAGAGCATCTGCTTTCAAAAGATATCAGTGGAAATAAAGTTCAGACACACGTATGGTCTACTGCCACCGGTGTCTGAATAATTGCTAACAATAATAAGCTGAGGCTGGCGCCTCGCTTCCTGTAATCTCCTTCACAGTCGAGACCTAACAACGGCCTTCTCACAGGCTAAGACTATGCTTACTGCAGTTCCTTAGTCAGAGAAAAAATCAAAATCATTCAATAACAGCTACTTTCATCACAAATCTTCTTCCACATAATTCTGCAGTGAGAGGCAAACTGCGGAAACTCTATTTATTTCCAATAGCCTCTAACCAAATACATTTTTCGCTCTCAGTTCTTCACGTGGGCGTAACAACTAGGCTCCCTATTTCGTAGTTGTCTATCTGGACTTTACCCGGAGCGTGCGAAATACATGATAAAATGCAGGTGGTTTACAAGGAATTGACACGTGATGGAAAATTGACCGACAGTAGCAGTATGCTCCTTGTGAATTTTTTTTCAGTGAGGTAGGATTATGTCTTAAAATTTACGTTGTTTACTGGAAAATGGCTTTTCATCTGAGAAAGACTAAGTGATGGTGATGGAATAATTGATGTTGTTGTCTTTAAGTGTCCTGATGTGTTTGCTGAGTTCGGTGGAGTTGCGGTGTTTTGCGTGTCGGAGTGATGAGGTGTGGTTGTTGTAGCGTGACTTAAAGTCGTTTGCAGAGAGCCCGATGTATGTGTCTGTCGTGCTGTTGTTTTTACGTGTAATGGTAGCTTGGTATATGACAGATTGTTGGAGGCAGTTTCCGTCTAGAGGGCATGAGTTTTTCTATCGGCAGTTGCATTTCTTCCTCCTTCGACCAAGCCGTTCCTGCCTACCAGAAAGCATTAAACACCAGTGGTTACAGCTACACACTCCACTACGAACCAACGCTCACACAAAGTCGCAAGAACCGCCAACGCAACAACATCCTCTGGTACAACTCGTCTTTCACCAAGAACCCCAGCACTAACATCGGAAATAAATTGCTCGCGCTGATTGACAAACACTTCCCCAAAGATCATAAGCTCCGCAGAAACACAATCAAAATTAGTTACAGCTGCATGGACAATACAAAACAAATCATCGACAACCACAACAAAAGAATCCTCACCTCCCACGTAAAGACTAACGCCACCGCCACAACCGACACCTCTACCGCAAACAACAACAAGAAATGCAACTGCCGACAGAAAAACTCATTCCCTCTAGACGGAAACTGCCTCCAACAATCTGTCATATACCAAGCTACCATTACACGTAAAGACAACAGCACGACAGACACATACATTGGGCTCACTGCAAACGACTTTAAGTCGCGCTACAACAACCACACCTCATCATTCCGACATTCCCTAATAAATAATTGGGTTCTCAAAGCTGTCTAGATTTATACAATAAAAAATGATATTACTGAAGCGTATATATATATATACCTACAAATATACATCATCTAATATATATCTATATTTAACAATTATTCCACGAGCGCGCGTTGGATATGAGATGATAGATAGCCAACTCGGCGCTACGCGCCTCGTTGGCTATAATCATGTCATATCCAACAAGCGCGAGTGGAATAATTGTTTTATTAAAAACGTTATATTAAATTATTAAATTTTATTAAATTTTTAGCTCCCTTTTAATTTTAAGCTGACACGTACGCTTACCATATTTGTAGATTATGGTATATTGGCTGATATACCATAATGGCTAAACCAATAAAAAGTCTTGAATTGCATTATCCAATGATCTAGTTTTTGATAAATATTTAACAATTATTCCACGAGCGCGCGTTGGATATGATCCAGATTTTAATAAAATTATATATACATATATATAAAATTCAAACTGACTAAAAGGAAGCACACATGATTCGTTGCTACTCTGAGTTTCGTTCTTTCGCACTCGTCAGACAGATTTTGGAAAACATTCCTGTGGGCTAATTTATATACGCTGATCTATATATTCAAAAGGTAGGTGCTGATTACAATAGGTTGTTGTTATACAATATGCACAATAGGTGAGAAAAAGCGAAAATTACAGTTAATGTGGATATATAAAGGATAATGAGACAATGGGTGTGAGTGTATTAGCAAAAGTCTATTGTAGCAGGGAAGCGTTAACCGTTCTTTAGATAAAACTTGTTTTCGTGGCGGCACTTGGATATAAGTTCAGATCTTTTATTCAATGATTTACTGCTGTTAGACTTGATAATCATGAGTTTTTCGGTAAGGCAGAGGTCGCATCTTTTCGTTGTGTTGTTGTAGGGCCTAGCGCGCTCTTGCAATGATGGACCATTTTATGCTGAAGTTTACAGAGTTGTATATTTTCTGTGTTGGAACGTGACCTTGTGTTGGTTAAATCTTTGTTTAAAAGTTCCTTCAGTCAATCCAATGTAGTTCTTTGGAGTCGCTTTGTTATCTGTAGTGGTGACTTGTGCGTTATAGATAATGCTGGAAGACAGACAAATGTTTTTGTGCGGGCATTGTCACCTTTAGATCTGTAGTTACAAAGGCTTTCGTTGTTGTTGTTGTTGTTGTTGTTAGACAGTATTTTCTTATTATGTTTGTCTATGATTGATCCCATGTTCTCCATACAGCTGTAGCTGACCTTTACGTTGTTCTTGTTGAATCTGGATATATCAACAAAGTTGAAATGGTAAATTTCAACTTTGTTGAATCTGTCTGACGAGTGCGAAAGCAGGAAACTCAGAGTAACAGTGAATCGTGTGTGTTTCATTTTAGTCAGTTTGAATTGTATTTCGCCCTCTCTCGCTCTCTCTCTCTCTCTCTCTCTCTCTCTCTCTCTCTCTCTCTCTCTCTCTTTCTCTCTCTCTCAAGAGCCGCAACAGCGGTGAAACGCGTAGCGCAAAAGCAAAGAGAGAGAAAAAGAAAAAGAAAAAGAAAGAGAGGCTTTCGTTTTTCATTTATTTCAGTATTTTTATTCGACGCAGAAGTTTACAGTTTGTTTACATTATATATATATATATATATATTAAAGCCATAGGCATATTTCCTACAGTATAAAGCCTCTAGCTAAAACATAAAAAAAAATTCGTCCTCAGTTGCACTTAAGAGCTTTATTTACATATATTTACATATTTAACAATATCAATAATATTTAGCGATATGAAAAGTCGTAAATTCCTTTTACAAGCTAGAGGGCAGTTTCTACGGGATAGATGTCCTCTGAACATCTGCTTGTATCTTGTTTTTTTTCTGAACCAGTTTGCTATTTGGTTTGCAACATCGTTCCGTTCCAACTCTTGGAGGACGTCTACGAACTTTTTAAGAGTCGTACACTGTGAGCTGCACAGGATTGGAATCAAATATTTCATTGCGCTTCCCCCTGGCTTCTTGTTCTCATTGTCCAGAAACTGGATGTCTTTCGGAGAAATTTGAAACCAGTTTGCGACATGTTTCCAGTTCTTTTGAGGTGGCGTGGAATCAATATCCAATGGCAGAATAACATCCTCGATATCAGATTGGCAGTCAGTAAGCTTGACGTCTAACGAAAGAACAGTTAAATTGGTAGAGTTAAAAGGGAAAAAAAATCAATATGATCATTATCACCATCTGGATAATGCTCATTTGAAAAGATCCGCGGTGCTGGCCGCCAACGCCTGGAAGAAGAGAGCTTCTTGCAAGCGGGAACTGGGAGTGTGGCAATGAAGGCTTCTTAAGTTGCCTGTAACATTGGTCTTACACTCTAGAGACGGGGGGGATTCCTTTATTGTCAAACATTTACATACCTTCCTGGATATTATTCTCAAGAACACAGTCTCTGTCGTCTCCTTCCTTGACCATCATGGGAAACTGTAATTAAATGAATGGTGGTGAATTCATCGGCCAATAAGCTTCGCCAGTTGCAGGGGATTATTGCGTTATTGTTCTTAAGTTTGGCAGTTACCAAAAGGCAGGATGTACACCTCACCCCTGGAATCAGATCAGTTTTCGGCTGGTCTTGTCTGAGCTCAGCAGAGAGAGACCCCTCACGGTCATCAGCTTTTAGCACATTTTTTTTTTATAGCAGATGGCACTCCATCACTAGCTAAGCTATCATCACCGTCAATTAAGTACTTTGTCGAAAGTTGTGAAAGTAAGTCTGACCAGCCATACCATGAGCAGTTCCACCATTGTCCTCTCTTCTCTGGGATCTTGTCACGCATAGTGGCACATGTTCAGGTGAACCTACGACTGACGGTTTGTTGACTTATCATTATGAATAGCTTGTTTGTTAATTGATAAAATGGAACTACCATTTTAAGTGAATTACGATTTGTAAGAAAAACCAAGATTCCCCATAGGATAGATCTAAAATAATTTGAATATATCAACAAAGTTGAAATGGTAAATTGGCCACCGTTACGATTATAAAAGCTGACGTTTCGAGCGTTAGCCCTTCATCGGAGCGAATCAGCCTAGATCTAAAATACAAATGAATAAAGGCTGATAGTTTCGAAAGAAACTGTTTGGGGCTGCGTCGGTGGTAGTAACGAAATAATTTGGATATATCAACAAAGTTGAAATGGTAAATTGGCCACCGTAATGATTACAAAAGCTGACGTTTCGAGCGTTAGCCCTTCGTCGGAGCGAATGTAATTTTGCTCCGACGAAGGGCTAACGCTCGAAACGTCAGCTTTAGTAATCATTACGGTGGCCAATTTACCATTTCAACTTTGTTGATATATCCAAATTAGATCTAAAATAGTTTTGTTTTATCAAGGTTTTATTAAACCTGGTCAATGGGAGGTGTTAGTTGTTATGTGCCATCACCCTTCAAGATCTTGGTACTTGAGATTACCCGTTATAGCATCACTCCAAGAATCGTCTATTCATCTGTTTATTTTGTTTTTTTTTTTCGAGGGAGAGAGAGAGAGAGAGAGAGAGAGAGAGAGAGAGAGAGAGAGAGAGAGAGAGAAAGAGAGAGAGAGAGAGAGAGAGAGAGAGAGAGAGAGAGAGAGAGAGAGAGAGAGAGAGGGAGAGAGAGAGAGAGAGAGAGAGAGAGAGAGAGAGAGAGAGAGAGAGAGAGAGAGAGAGAGAGAGAGAGAGAGAGAGAGAGAGAGAGAGAGAGAGAGAGAGAGAAAGAGAGAGAGAGAAAGAGAGAGAGAGAGAGAGAGAGAGAGAGAGAGAGAGAGAGAGAGAGAGAAAGAGAGAGAGAGAGAGAGAGAGAGAAAGAGAGAGAGAGAGAGAGAGAGAGTGAGAGAGAGAGAGAGAGAGAGAGAGAGAGAAAGAGAGAGAGAGAGAGAGAGAGAGAGAGAGAGAGAAAGAGAGAGAGAGAGAGAGAGAGTGAGAGAAAGAGAGAGAGAGAGAGAGAGAGAGAGAGAGAGAGAGAGAGAGAGAGAGAGAGAGAGAGAGAGAAAGAGAGAGAGAGAGAGAGAGAGAGTGAGAGAGAGAGAGAGAGAGAGAGAGAGAAAGAGAGAGAGAGAGAGAGAGAGAGAGAGAGAGAGAGAGAGAGAGGAGAGAGAGAGAGTCAGTGGGGGAGGAGGGTTTAGAGAATAAATCACTTTACTACTCTGATACAATCTGCCATTGCTTTTTCCGATCAAGTTTTTCTTTGAGTAGCTTTTTTTTTTCCGAGAAATTCAATCAGTTCCCCTTTTAATTTATAGATAAGTATTTAAACTTTGATGACGGCGTATTGAATAAATTTCACTGAAAATAAGAAAAAAGTTTTCGAGAACCCAAATATGCAGTTGTGTTGTCCAATGCAAACAAGGAACATGACTTGTCAGGTTGCTACAATGTCATGTTGTGCTGCAAATTATTAATAGGAATTCAGTGACAAGATACTGTCCTCGAAATAAGTGTTGTAAAATATGATTGTCTCTTACCTTCAGATTGTAATCCTGAACCATTCCTATTTGTAATGATTCTTCTAGCTCCGTATACAACACCAACAATAACCAGGGCAATTAGGGTAATTATCGTTACTATAGTTGAGGGTGCTACATCTCCCTTCTTTTCTCTTGTTAGCATTGAAGGTAAAGTAGTATTTTCAAACGATGATGTAGGTTTCCTAATGTTATCACTTGAGTTAGTATTTGTTTTATTTGCTTCAAAATTGTTTCCAGGCGGAGAATTTCTTGTATGAACGCTAGCTTGTGTAGAATTTTTAAAATCTTCTTTGCAGTCCTTGTTTTGGTCGTTCTTGGGACACTGCCAGTCTTCTCCCATTCCAATTTCCTTACATTTCTTCATTCTTCCAGTTTCGTCCACACTGGGACAACAAAAGTAGCATTCTTGACAAAAACCATTGTCATCGAGGTAGTGTCGTTCGGGGCACTCGGTGCCGCATTTACGATTTTGATATGGGGTGCACTGCTGGATGACGTTAGTTAACCCACAGTCATGGCAGGACCTGCAACTCTCAATGCCATGTTTGTCTGAATATGTCTTGTTCTGTTGGCACGGTTCGCATTTAATAGTGGTGTAGTTAGTGATCTTGGTACCACATTGGGGTACGAGTCCTAATCCTAGCGGGCATTCAGGGCACGCTTTACACTCCATTTCAGCCCCTGGATCATCTGGGTAATATATCAGGAAGTTTCGCACCAGAGAACATCTTATAGGACCCCCGATTACAAATTGTGACCACAAGACCATTACCAGGATTACCTGAAATAGGGGAGGAAGAGCATTATGAGAAACAAAATTTAGAGATTACGCCATTATACGCGGCATATAATTACATTTTGCCTCGAGTCGTAAAACATTTTGGAAAAAATTTTATCTAAATTTGATTTAGATAAATATCGGTCGCTGGCACAGACCTCACTGCGTTCGGTCTGTACTGGCGACCTCGGTCAAGATTCTCCCATACAGACCTTCCGCTCGGTTAATAAGAACTAAATAATATTTTGTACATTTATCTTTATATACTGTATTTCCATATAATATTTTGTACATTTAACTTATAAGTACTGAAATTAACCCTGTGCCAAGTCACCTAATAAAAATCGTCTCTCTTTGAATGATGAAAATCAATTCCATTGCTCATACGATTTTTCTCACCGGTGAAAAATATCGTATGATCAAACAGAAGCCTGATAAGATTTTCTTCACAAATGAGTAAAGTAAGCAGTTAAGACTGCATATGGCTACTGCTGCCGCATCCCACACATTTATGAGTCAGGCTTGTTCCTCAAAAGAAAGATGATTCAAGAATGTAGTGACTAATTGACACTTAACGACCAATAATCAAATGGTAACATATAATCGTATTGATAATAATAATAATAATAGCAATAATAATAATAATGACAATGATGACGATGATAACAATAGTGATAATAATGATTACTTGTAGGGGCTAGCTCAAGAACCTTACTGTTCCTCGATCAGTCTATTCTTTAGTCTCCAATAATGATTAAACTAGGCTTCTTTTATCTTTAAGTTTGATTTTGCCAGGTAATTATAAGTTATTTTCTTATTTCATTGCAATTCCATTTTTGTGAGACTTTTGTTTCATACAACGAGGCATTCCGCGCTGTGGGTTATTCCGCCATTCCACCGTTCCACTGTTCTTAGGATCCCTGTAAACTCAAGGTATCGTATTTCGGACCTTGCTCGCTTCGCAAAAATTTAGGGGCTCTTTTTAACGTTTGTCACTGATTGAAATGGTGAAGTGCTCTCTTTTCGAATAAAGAAAGTTTTTCTTCAAAGTCTCCACGATTTGCAAATCATATGTATTTAGATATTTCTGAGAGTAAAAGTCTTTTTCAATTTCGTGTCGGAGACCCTCCTGTGAAATTGAGATGTTTATCATCTTTTGTGGTTTCATGGCAAGAACTGAAAAAATTATATCTTGACATCTACTGGGTGTAATTCGCTGATTCGAACGGTAAAATACTCTCTTTGCAAAGTAAAGCAATGTTTTTTCAAACACCATCCTGAATTAATTGTGAGATGCTTAGCATTTTCTAAAGCAGTCCGAAACAAGCAATAATTAGCATCGGGAAACCGTATGATCAAGTGCTAATTCGAGAAACATTCGAAGCGATCCGAAGAAATCGTCAACGAGCGTTGAACCACCGAAGATGTACCAAAACAGACAAAAGCCGAGAGCGAGGTATATCGGGTGAAACTCGGTGAACTTCGTTGTGGGCGAAGTGGTTGTTCGTAGTCTATTTTTACACTCACTCAACAGGACAACGTTATGGCTTTGCCTCCATGGGAGGCAGTAGCCATAAAAATCGTATCGGTTTTTCCTGCCTTTCGGGGCGGACATGCCAAGTAATTGAGAGTGAGCGTTTGCAACGTTCCCTGCTTGCCCAGCATCTTGACTTCAAGGTTTGCATATCTTAATTCAGTGAAAAATTTCTTGAGGACGAAGAATTTAACATTATCAATAGAATTTATCATTCACTTTGTTCGGCAGCAGATTATCTACATGGCCAGCAAGCAATGCCGCTCTTTACCAGAGTCGCATTCTTCGTTTCTGTAAAACTAATTCCGCCGCCTTCAAGTCTTAAATTACCATTATTATCCGAATTGATTATCCTTCGGCGTATTTTATTCTCATTAGAACTGCAAATGATCTACCTTGATAGGGACGGACTGGAAGGTGTAGGGAAACATTTGAAAAACTTATTGCGGACCCCTGCTCGAACTTATTAAACAATCTCCTTAAACATGAATTGTAAGCAGGTTTTCGTTAAAATTTTGTACCTTGAAAAGAAAAGAATAGAAAGGAAAAGGTTAGGAAAAATACAACTTTAAAATAATCTGCGAAACTTTTTCAGCTCTGCATCTTACGCAACAACAGCAAATCGCGCGAAAACCTGCCCATCGGGGGACCTGGCACAGGGTTGGTCAATCCCAGTATTCATTTGGACGCATTATCATGATACCTACGAGAAACAGGGAACAGATATTCAGAAATACTCACTTTGATAGCGCTCTTCATAGTCTTCGTGGCACCAGGGTTGTTTCTGCTTCGTTTGTTACCCTGTGTAAAGAAATTGGCACTCATGCTTAGCCAAACCTTGCTGAAAGTTTGCCAGTTGAGAGTTATCATATGCTGACTAAGCAATTGTAACATTCAAGGATCGAGCACTCGCTAACTTACCATTGTGTACTACTAAGCTTGAGCCTTTTCCTGGTCTAGATCTTAAAAATTATGGCAATCTCGGAGGCAGATAGTTTCGTCAATAAAAAACCTCTACGCCGTAAGTTGAGAACCCAGAATATATCGACGAAGTCACGTCTTAAACATTAAAGTTGCACAAAAATACAATGACGTAATATTATTGTAATACGTCAGAGGTGATAAAGAAGATTCCACGGCCGTTGTCACGGTGGTCCATGCTTATCTTAGCATAACTATATCGTCATATATCTCTTGCGAATCAAAATGTTTACTTGCGTCAAACAATAAAGACACCCGAAGAGAACAGAGGAAAGGATCTTTAGCTTTTTCAACTTCCTAACGCAGCTGAGTTACTGGAAATACAGTGAACAAAGAACATTCGAGATTCATGACGTTAAATTCTATATTTATTTTCATAGTAAGGTCATACATTCCATGAGAAGACGACAAAAATTAGCATAGTGCATCTAACGAAATTTGAGGTTGAGCGTGATGAATACTGTGACATTCAAAGTTTATCAGAACTTTTTAAGACAATACACAACATTTTTGGTTTTAAAAACATGCATGTTCGACAGTTCTTCTGTCATCTTCAGTACTAGTTCTAAATTACATTAAGCAAAGCTGAATTTAGAGTATTCACAAAATGCTAATTGGACATAATAGCAAAGAAAATATGAGAATGTAAACAATTACAGAGAAAGTTTTAAATAACGAGTTGATGATTTCAAATGGGTTGCTCCCTGAATATGAATAGCATTTTTGATTTTACATTGGAAGGTGGTGAATGCGTGGTCGAAGATGCTGAAACAATCATTATAACATAACCAAAGTAAAGCGCGCGCTCTGATTGGTCAATTTAGCGTCCCTCATTTGCCCATGGGTGTACGCTGCTGACGTGAGCAAATGCAAAGACTATTTTTTACGCGCGCGCTTGTTTTTTCTGGTCGCGTAAGATTTTTTAAATAAAAGGGAACTCTTTAGCTACAATGTATCAATGTTATGTTATAAAACAAATGGTAAACACCACAGCTTACACTATTTAACAAATGGTAAACACCACAGCGTACACTATTGAGTTTTATAACATAACCAAAGTAAAGCGCGCGCTCTGATTGGTCAATTTAGCGTCCTCCATTTGCCCATGGACGTACGCTGCTGACCTGAGCAAATGCAAAGACTATTTTTCCGCGCGCGCTTGTTTTTTTCTGGTCACGTAAGATTTGTTAAATAAAAGGGAACTCTTTCGCTACAATGTGTTAATGTTATGTTATAAAACAAATGGTAAACACCACAACGTACACTATTGAGTTATGGATGCACTTGGGAGGTTTGCTAAGCACTCAAAAGAAAGCACTCGAAAGAAGCATAAGAGTCGCTCGAGGCGATAGCCGAGATCGACTCTAGCTTCTTGAGTGCTTAGCAAACCTCCCAAGTGCATCCATAACTCAATAGTGTACGCTGTGGTGTTTACCTTTTGTTTTATAACATAACATTAACACATTGTAGCTAAAGAGTTCCCTTTTATTTAACAAATCTTACGTGACCAGAAAAAAACAAGCGCGCGCGGAAAAATAGTCTTTGCATTTGCTCACGTCAGCAGCGTACGCCCATGGGAAAATGGAGGACGCTAAATTGACCAATCAGAGCGCGCGCTTTACTTTGGTTATGTTATAAAACTCAATAGTGTACGCTGTGGTGTTTACCATTTGTTAATTAGAACACAAAGTGCGGCATTGCTGAGAATTTTCGTTAATGTCTGAAGATGTGAGAGGTCCTATCACAAACCAAGTGCTCATGCACTCGTGCGGAAAAATGCTGAGAGATTTCGCTGACTAAGCAGTTATTACAGCCCGCGCTCAAAAACTTGTAAACCATACACGTACGGAACCCACAAGGGATAGAGTCTTTCACGCCAAACATATTACCAATTTCAAACGATGAAAAAACCAACTTAATATCTATGTTATTACGATAACGTTTAGCAAAATGGCGAATCCTTTTTTAGCGCGACAACAGAAAAAGGGCCAATGTAAGGTATTTTGAAGTAAATGGTCCGTGTAGCGTCTGCGACGGAAACCGGGGGATATCAGTAATTACGGGTCAGTGTGAGATACCGATTAACAACCCCCACAACTAGATAACTAGATGAGCTGGAAAATGATTGTTTTGAAAGATTTCGATAAGCCTTCTTGATTGTCTTCTCGAAAACCCAATCAAGTGTTGTTGATCTTGTAAGCTCTATCAACAAGAGTGCGAATGAGGCTAACAGAACTAAATACATCTGAAGTCCTTGGTAACCCCGCCACGAGTCGACCAAACCAATATTGATTAGCATTGCTACTATTGAGTCCCCCCCCAGTCCCTTTTTATCGCTGCAGACTTAATTGTAAACCAATTGAAGACTGAGAGGTGTAGATTACACAGTGGCCGTTAGTCAAAGCAGAGAACTAATGGGAAACTTCATGGTAACTCAACATTTTTTCTTGTTCTGAAATATTACTTTAAGATGACTTCTAAAAGTAGATAATTACCAAATAAAGAGAGCCGATCTCCTGGACGAGAGAGTTGAAAGAAGGAACTGATCAAGATAACATTAATGAAAGTGTTCTAATTTCTGTTGTCAAAAAGTTGTTTGATTGATTCTACTGACTGCTATATTATTTTTAAGAATTGGGCACTGAAGACTTCTGCATATCTATATACTTTTTTATGCATATGGTTCTCTTGCGAAAGCAACAGACTGCCTTTGGGATTACGACTTTAAGTTTTAAACAATATTGGGCTGGACTGAAATCTTTCCATGAACTATCATGTCAAGGGTTGATTGTCTATTTAAATAACGTCGTTAAACACGCAATCGGGCTTAAATGTTTTTTGAAGTCTCTTTAAGAGAACGTCTTGTAATACTTAACTTGCCCCCTTTTAAACCATCAAATTTCAACTATTTGGGTAATTTCAATTTCATATTTTTAAATGTTATGTTCAAATGGAGGTGTTTCAGACCGTGAAGTAAATTAACGTGAACCAACCACATTCAAATATTTATAAACTGCGATGATGTTAAATTTTTAAACCATTCGGCATCGTAACTACGCTTTCACACATTAGCCTCTCAACCTCTCTCGAGGCAGCTTTAAAATAATGAAATATTCCGTGAAGGAAAAATACCTCTTAAAATGCAAATAGACCGATGATTGCAAAGAGGTCCCCGTTTCATTACATATTATTCTGCACACTCGTACTCATTACTCTTAGCGTGTTCCACTCTCTTTACTCCAGCTTCATGAGTTTTCCCAATGTCCCGTGAAAATCGAGAAAAACAGTAGGAAAATCAAGTTTTTGGTATTGGGCATTTGAATCGAAACCCCAACAATCTCTATCCATGGTTCATAAAGAGAAACAGTGGAGGGTACCGAAATAGATAACATCTAAAACATTAATAACTTGTATTCCTATTGGCTCCCTACAGGATGAGTCAAAGTTCAAGGAGTTGGCTTCTTTACTTTATTTTTGATAACATTGATAGAAAAAAAGCGTAACCTCATAAAGGAGTTTCAGAAGCACCCCAGAAAACATCACTAAGCTACGCCCGTACACACACAACTAGAAAAGATCAATGACAACCATACAGAAATCATTACTACCTTAGAATTGATTACTGGAATTAAACTTTTCAATTGAGTCGTTAAATCAAAAGCAAACAACATCAAGGTAAACAGGTCTAAAGAAGAGCTTCCAGCTCTTGGAAAAATTCCTTTTACCGAGGCGGGATTGGTTTTATCTTTGCATTTGAGCGATTTGTGGGTGGTGTGAATTTACTCCATAGCACAATGAAATATCACTAAGCCGGTTTAATTCGACACTCGACTGAAAAGTAATTGGTTTGACTTCTTAATAATAATAATAATAATAATAACAATAATTTATTATTTATATTGCGCAAATTAACATGTGGATATGATCAAATGCGCATCACAACACTTTTCGGGGGACTTTGGCCGGACTGCATCAGCAGTTTACAAACAATCGAAGGAAACTTATTTGAAGATGCCCCCTCCCCACCAATTCCCAGTAAACGGGCCAGACCACATCACAGTAATCTCTTGAGTGGGTTCGTTAACGTCCCCTGCCTAACCAAATTATCTAATTACTAGATCCAGGAGACGGGACCTACGGTTTATTCGTCCTTATCCGAGAAGACTAGAATGTCTATCCATTTCTTGATATTATATAGAAAGGTAGCGCATTCTCCTCAGTTATTTTAAGACCTTGAGTGTTGGTCCGGCCGGGGCTCGAACCATCGACCTCGACCTCCCGCACACCAGTCTAGCGCTCTAACCAACTGAGCTAACCGGGAGGCGGTTAGCTCAACTCCTTGTTTGTTACATGATAAAATGGTATAATACCACAATTTGAAGTGATTTGTACGATTAGCCAAGATCACCATAGTGTAGATCTGAGAAGTAGTTGTGTTTTATCACTTTAATAAGGTCCAATTGTCTCTGGTTAATGAGGGGTGTTAGTTGGTCTGTGCCATCACCCTTCAAGATATTGGTTCTTTAGGTTACCCCCAAAGGATCTCTCCAGAACCGTTCTGTTCATTGCTTTTTCGCTTTGTTTTGTTTTTGTTTTGTTTGTGTGTTTGAGAGAGTGTGAGAGAGAGAGAGAGAGAGAGAGAGAGAGAGAGAGAGAGAGAGAGAGAGAGAGAGAGAGAGAGAGAGAGAGAGGGAGATGTATATATATCAACTTTCTAATGTTGTTTAATCCGCAAAAAAATGTATTTTTCAACCAAATTAATTCAAACTGAGCTCAACACCTTCTCATTCTCTGACGATATATGGCACTAAACTTGAAAATAAATTTAATGACATATATATTGTATATATGTGTTTTTTCTTTCAGTGTAACTTAGTGTAATCCACAGTATGTTGCCCAGTATAGGCCTGTACCAATTTTCAGCCAACAACAATTAAACTCATTTTTTTTTTATTAGCGGTAAGTGGGCAGTATTGAGATGGAAATATCTTGGATAGCCTCCAGCAAAAAAGGAAAGATAAGGCGATTATAATCTAAACTTGCTGTAAAGTGGGTGACGTCATGTGCTATTTTTGTTCACCACACTAAGCGATCGATTTTGACTACCAGTTAGAATTACTCAAATTGTTGATCTGTTCAAGTGATGTCCATTAACATTGCCATAAAATAGTAGATTTTCGAAAGGAAGAATCAAAATCTTTGCAAGTTCTACCCTCAAATGCATGGATGATAAAAAGTGCGCATTTTGGTTGATTTCCCGCCACATTTAGTATTTGCACTTGAAAATCGTTCCGAATATGCCAGGTAATAATAAAAAGAATATATCACACTTTCGTCCTTGCAGTTGCACACTCTGCTATTAACTTTGATGCACTTTAGTTGAAAATTGCAAATTTATTCTGATTTCGATTCGTGTTTGATTTCCCGCCACGAAAAAAAATTGACTCTTTGCGATTCAAAGTATTGAAACTGACACAAAATTTCGTCTAATGAACTGAAACTTTGCACACACTTCTCTTATAATATTATTATGTGTGATTTTATTTGGTCAATTATCTCTTAAACTAGTGAAGTTACATTTTTTGTATCAGTCCAGTTGAAAAAAAATTAATGAATGTCATTTCTTGAGCTTTGAATCTAATGCAAGACGTGCAAGTACACCAGAAAAATTTCAAAAGTCAAAAAATCGATATTCCCTCAACAGAGGTAACATAAGGTAATGGTATAGGAGTCGGGTGATTCATAAATAGCGGTGTTTTGCGCGAAAAAAAAGTTTCCAGGGATGAAATTGTCTTTTTCGAGTAAAGTGGTTGATTTCCTGCCTCTTAAAAAATTAAACAGCTACAAATTCATGAAACTTTGTCAAAAAAGGAAACCGTGCATTTTTTCATGAAGGATAGTAATTCTCTAACTACTGTGGAAAGTTTCAGGTTGAGAAAAAATGTCGAAATATATTTTTGGATGAGGTCAAAAACCCAAGTTTTCCCTGGCACCCATGTTCTTTATGAGGAATATACGCAGAGAGAGAGAGAGAGAGAGAGAGAGAGAGAGAGAGAGAGAGAGAGAGAGAGAGAGAGAGAGAGAGAGAGAGAGAGAGAGAGAGAGAGAGAGAGAGAGAGAGAGAGAGAGAGAGAGAGAGAGAGAGAGAGAGAGAGAGAGAGAGAGAGAGAGAGAGAGAGAGAGAGAGAGAGAGAGAGAGAGAGAGAGAGAGATAGAACGTGAAATAAGGGGTTTTAGTTCAAATTTGAGTCTAACATATTTTCCCAGAATAAATTGCATCACCAATCAAATACAAACTACCTCGAATTTTCCATACCGGTTTTCTTTTTAGGATGGGTTTATTTGATAAATTCAAATTTTATCTTTGAATTTATCACTAGCATTTAAACTTTGATGACAGCGTATTGAATAAATTTCACTTCAACCTGCAAATAAGTAAAATGTTTTTAAAACAAAAACCCAGTTGTATTGTCCACTGACAACGGAGGAGACATTAGCGAGCTTAAGATCCGACGACGGCAGACATCTGGGACGGCAAGCGGAAGTGAAGTTACCGCCAGAATTAATTCCGGCTGCCGTCGTTGTGAGGTTTCCCGCCGTAGCGGCCTTGTCTGTAACGAGAAGAAAGCCATTTTGCCGTCGTGGCTAAAACGTGAGTAAACTTTAGCAAAATAACGCCATTTTAACTTACTTTGGGCGAAAATTGTTGGCAATTTTAACAGTTTATTATTATGAGAGGATGTCTGTGAAATGGCTGAGCAAAAAGAAACGATTTGTTCATGGAAATTTTAAATAATTCGTTTGCCTTTCTCATAAATAGTTCGTCACTAAAACTAGCTCGATGTCAAAAAGCAACCCAGTAAGTTTTACAATTTCACCATTTCTCTTTATTTCGATGGAAAATTCGTACACTAGTTGGGACATAAATTGATCGCCATGATATTATTCCAGGAGTCTTTTCTGGAGTCTAACCGATCACTAACTATGGTTCATCTGAGAAAATTTTCATAGTCAACTGTTTCGGTAATGCTTTTCAGCCATAAAAAACGTCCTTGATTAGGCGTGAAAAGTTTGCTTGAGGATATTGGTTTAACATTTATCATCATGATAAGATTATACCTGCATTATGCTGCTTTGCATACATGTCTATGCTTAGATTCAGACTTTTCCCGTGTTTAGAAAGGTCACTTACGAATACCAACTAGGGTACGCTAATCTTCTCAACAAAAGAGAAAGGCATTCAATTCCATCGTTTAGAGTCCATTGTTCACATGTATACGAATCGAGCAGCCCCATTACGTCTGCGAGAATAGGTATGTCCCTTTTTCGGTAACGATCTCTGCCAAGCACTCACTTCCGTCGAGTCCTTCTTAGTCAAAATGTTTGAATTCTGGTAGGGATAATCGAGATTATTTGAAATGCTGGCATCATTCAACAGTAAAAATTCATCTTCTGAATGTCACCATCATCGAAACTTTCGATCAACAATCCGCGAACCTTTCTATAGGTAGCAACTGCTTTTCCTAAACTTCGAAGAGGAGAGCAAGTCAAGCCGCAGTCGCGCGCGTTATCTTAAGGCTATTTTTCGTGCCATTGCAACGGCGATCTCTCCCCAAGCCCCCTCGACCAAGTCTGCCGTCCCAGATGTCTGCCGTCGTCGGATCTTAAGCTCGTTATTACTTCATGCACATAACTTGATCGGTTTACTACACTGTCATGATGTGTCGCAAATTGTTAATAAGAATTCAGTGCCTAAGATACTGTCTTCAGAAAGTTAAAAGCAGTGTTGTCAAATATGATTATCTCTTACCATGAGATTGTACTCCTGAACCATTCCTATTCGTAATGATTCTTCTAACTCCATATACAACACCAACAATAACTAGGGTAGTCAGGATGATTATCATTACTATGGTTGAGGGTGATATGTTTGCCTTCTTTTCATTTGTTAGCAGTAAAGGCAAAGCAGTGTTTTCAGATGATGATGTAGGTTTTAGGATGTTCTCACTTGAAGTACTTTCTGTTCTATTTGCTTCAAAATTGTGAC
Organism: Stylophora pistillata; assembly: GCF_964205215.1. Taxonomy (NCBI): domain Eukaryota; kingdom Metazoa; phylum Cnidaria; class Anthozoa; order Scleractinia; family Pocilloporidae; genus Stylophora; species Stylophora pistillata. The sequence continues at coordinate 10,000,559 of NC_142522.1, read as the reverse complement.
CAGGAAGATAAGTCCCGGGCGGAGCATAAGTCGTATCAACGTTAGCTTCTGTAGAATTTTCAAAAGCTTCTTTGCACAGTTTGTTTTGTTGGTTCTTGGGACACTGCCAGTCTTCTCCCATCCCAGTTTCTTTATATTTCTTCATTCTTCCACTTTTTCGACATTGGGACAACAAAAGTAGCATTCTTGACAGAAACCATTGTCGTCAAGGAAATGTCTTTACGATTTTGAGACGGGGTACACTGCTGAGTGATGTCCCTTAACCCGCAGTCATGACAGAAACTGCAACTCTCAATGCCGTGTTTGTCTGAATATGTCTTGTTCTGTTGGCACGGTTCACATTTAATAGTGGTGTAGTTAGTGATCTTGGTACCACATTGGGGTACGAGTCCTAATCCTTGCGGGCATTCAGGACACGCCTTACACTCCATTTCGGCTCCTGGATCATCGGGGTAGTATATCAGGAAGTTTCGCACCGCAGAACATCTTCTGGGACTCCCAATTACAAATTTTGACCACAAGACTGATACCAGGATTAGCCGGAAAAAGGGAGGAAAGACATTATGAGAAACAAAATTAGAGGCGCGGCAGTAAATTTAAGTGCTTTGTTCAATTATTGCGCAGTAACGCTTTGCTTCCGTGGCGGCACGAGGACACAAGTTCATAACGTTTATTAAGTGATGATAATTCAGGTCGGCAGGTGATGAGTAAAATTTTTTTAAGCAGATATTGCATCTTTTACTTGCGCTGTTGTAGGGTGATTTTGATGAAAGGATGCCCCATGAAATAAAGTGGTCAACGTTATTATCTTCAAGAGTCCAGATATGTTTGCTGAGTTCAGTAAAATTTCTGTGTTTCACATGTCGGAATGATGCGATGTGGTTAACAATCTAGTTCTAAAGCCGTTTTCTGTGAGTCCGATGTATGTTTCAGTAGTGCTGTTGTCCTTACTGACGTGCAATGGTGGCTAATTCGCTCCAAGTTAACACTTGTCAAGCACTTTACAAGAATCCGCGATGGAAAAGTTCAATATTGGCTACTCCACAGCATCCGTAATCGACTGAGTGGTTTAAAGCCATTAAAAACCAACAATAGCACAGTTTAATTTGCTTTGACATCGAAGAATTCTACCCCTCCATCAGCCAGGACCTCCTAAACAGAGCACTCGACTTTGCCTCAGCCTACGACAACATCACCGACAGCGAAAGAAACATCATAACACCGGCTAAAAAGGCTCGATCCTTACGCATAAACAGCAACCTTGGTAAAAGAAGGTCGACACAACATTTGACGTCACAATGGGCAGCTTCGACGGCCCTGAAGCATGCGAGTTAGTGGGAAGTTGCCTTCATTCCGACACAAAAAACACAGAAACTCCACCGAACTCAGCCAACATATCTGGACTCTTAAAGAAAGCAACGTTTACCACTTTATTTCATGGAGCATCCTTTCATCAAGATCACCCTACAACAGCGGAAGTAAAAGATGGAACCTCTGCTTGAAAGAAAAGCTACTCATTATCTGCCGACCTGAATTATCATCACTTAATAAACGTTATGAACTTGTGTCCTCATGCCGCCACAGAAGCAAAGCGATACTGCGCAATAGGGACCTTAAGCAGTCAGGACGGCAACGCCAAGGAAGAATCCGATTAAAAAATGAATTTCTACTCTTAGTTAGAATTTCTAACATGGCTGCAGGAGCTTACTGTCTCATATGGCGCCACAGCTCAACTTCAGCATGACGTATAAAAGTAGCGTTGAGTTCCAAATGAAAATTAAAATAGTTTGCCGTCGCGGTTTCGGTTCGCAGACGACGCAAATTTTGGCGATTTCACGTTGTTGTTTTGCATAGGACGGCTAAGAAATGTACAAAGTTTCAAAACGCACGTGCTGAGCCATTGTTCTGCCAATTAGATCTCTTGTTTT
>NC_142522.1:9961131-9993631 GCF_964205215.1 Stylophora pistillata | reverse complement strand
ATTATGCGAGTCTGTAGGTTTGTAATACACACTAGTGCATAAACCGTTACCTTCAATTGAAACTTTGACGTCTAAGAAGGATAAAGAATTGTCAGAAATTTCCCAAGTATATTTCAGAGCCGGGTGAAAAGAATTGACTGCAGTTATGAATTGAGTGAGCTCCTCTCTGGTAGAGGAGGTAGCGCCGATACAGTCGTCGATGTAGCGACCGTAGAGTTCAGGTTTGGACCCGTTGTATTGGCTGAAAAATTGGTGTTCGACAAAACCTACAAAAAGATTCGCATAGCTAGGTCCCATTTTGGTGCCCATGGCTACACCATTGGTCTGTTTGAAGAAGTTGTTTCCGAATGAAAAACAATTGAGTGTGAGCACTAGTTCGGCTAAGCGTAGTAGTGTTTCAGATTTAGGTTCCTTAACAGTACGTTGATCAAAAAATGTTTAAGGGCCAGAAGGCCTTCGCCATTAGGAATGACAGTGTAAAGAGACGTAATGTCCATGGTGAAAAGGAGTTTGTTTTGGCCGAGGAAATTAAAGTCTTGAAAAATTTGAAGAGCGTGTTGGCTGTCTTTAATATATAATGGTAAAGTTTTGACGATGGGAGCCATAATTTTGTCTAAATAGCTGGAGATAAGTTCGGTAGGGCAACTGCAAGCCGAGACAATGGGCCGACTCGGGTTGTTAGGTTTGTGAATTTTAGGTAAAAAGTAAATACGAGAAGTTCTAGGAGTGGTTATGATGAGATTCTTTGCTGTGGCCGGCAATTCTTGTTTAGTTATGAGTTGATTGATCGTATTCTTGACGGAGTTTTGATTGCTGGCAGTGAGGTCTTTGTCGATCTTTTGATAAAAAGAGGTGTCAGAAAGTTGCCGCAAAGCTTCTTTTTGGTAGAGGTCGGTGCGTCAAACAACGACTGAGCCGCCCTTATCGGCCGCTTTGATAACTATGTCTTTGCGTTTTCTAAGACTTTTTAGAGCCGACCACTCTTCAGAAGAGAGATTAGAAAATTTGGTAATACGTTTGAAATTGAGTTTGTTGATATCGTGGCGGCATTTTTTGATAAAAAAGTCTAATGATGCGAATTGGCCCTCTGGGGGAGTCCATTTAGACTTTCGAGTCTGAAGTGTTTCGAAAGTGTCTTTGTTCGAGGTGTTAGAATCATCCTCTTTGTTGTGAAAAAAGGCTTTTAATTGAACGCGGCGAAGGAATTTTTCTACGTCTTGTTTAATTGAGAATTCGTCCGTAAATTCGTTCGTAAATTGTGTTCATTATATACAGGTAACCATAGTTAATAGACATCCCAAAAAGTTCTGACACAATCTCATCTTCCAAGAAAGTGTGATCATTTACAAAAGACATCTCTCTTCTTTGACTAGTTCAGGATTTTTTTTTTCCATAAGTACTTTTAGAAGGGTGTCAGTCGATACAAGGCTATTATGGTAAAAGGATTTTGTTACATCTATGAGAGCTAGCGAGTGTGCGCTGTAAGCTGGCTAGTGATGAAATTATTTAACTTACAGGTGCAAAAATCATGCCAAAGTTGCAAGAGCTGCAAGATTGAGATGTATATATTAAGTATAATTGCTCAGGTGTTTATAGAGGGGTGTGCTCTGATTGGCAGAGGATCACATCATATCTTCCTATAATCACCCTGCACGAGGTGATTTATGGCAGGGGTGCTAAATTTAAAATGGCTGCCCTGCATTTTGTCGATATTTCTAAGAAAGTTATAAAAAGGAAAAAATTCAATTGCAAAGAGCAGAAAAGATGCTACTGAGTTTGGCAGCACACTTTTCAAATTAAAGTAAATTGTAAAGTTTTTGCTGATCAAATTGAAAAAACCTGTGATAACTGCCTGTTTTTCTTGATATGATAGTAGTAAACACAACTGTAATAAAATATGTGGCAAGCTCTAAAAACAGAATTTAAAAGCACCGGAGCAAATATACTAAAATAACTATTTGCCTCAGGCTCGTTGAATACTGTTGACCAATCCCTTCAACTTCGAATTCATTTTGGGGATTATATTTAACAACATTCAATAGTTTCAAGATCACTGCAAACACAAGAAGAAGCATGTTAATAGTAAATAAACAGTGCAATAGAAGCTGTAGCAAGTCAAGTTAAAAATTTCAGCATTTCATTACGCTTGCTTATAAAAAACTTGTGATCTACTCTATGTCTGTCTGACTGTGCTGGCTTCCTCGTTGTTTGGACGCAAACTGGGTCCCTAATAGGCCAAAGTGTTTTACCGACCTGGGCAATTTCATGTCTCGATAGTAACCTAAACCCACTTCACTTAACACGAATAGCACTCCAAGAAGCCATATATTATCTAGGGAATAAATTTAGTGTCTAAAACCTACCACAAAGACGTTCGACAATCTTCAAATCCGAGCTCCTCTTCGAGAGGAACACAGGACGTGGAGAACTAAGGCTAGTCAAGGAGAAATGGGGGGAGGGGGCGGTAAGGTAAATCAACGTTTCCGTTTCCTGTTGCTGGATTAATTTGCTTTTCTCAAAATTATATCAAAGCTAACATTTAAGACTTCGGAACATGCAATCTTAGAAAGAATTGTGCTAAATTTTCTTTCCGGTGGATAAATGTTATCGTACGACGTGACGAGGAACAACAAGGAGGGTCCCCAAGAGGGTTCTTCAATCCCGCCATCCCGACTGGAATTTTCCCTCAATCCCGAGATCCCGACGGTTTCTACCGGCTAATCCCGATCCCGGTCATATTTTCTTAATTCCTTACCTCAGCAAAAATGATCCTTGAAGTTCCGTTTCAGATTCCCTCACAGCAGACCCAAGCACTGACTAATACGTTGAATTAGCTGTATCTCTCTACACTAAAACGATGATTTAGTTCATTTGTTTTTCTTGACTGGTTTTAAACGAGCTTCGTCAGTCAGTGAGTCATTTTTATGGTTTTTATAATTTGTTTTTTTGGAATTTTTTTTTCTTTTTTTCTGTTTCGCCTCTTTTGTTCGATAACGCCTGCCTTCCGGATCACTTCGATCCCTGAAAAAGGTGTCTCTCGGAGATGATAGCGATCAATGAAGAGCATTAAAGGTGCATATCACGGCGTACCACGGCAAATTCGCTGTTCACTACACCTATGGTAAATCACCGTCAATCGCAACTCAGAAGACAGTTTGCTCATTCACAATTTTAAGCCATGGCAACGATCATCTGGAAATTCTATAAAATCGAGTACAATTGGGCTCAACAGATACGGAACGGAAACATATATTCTTTTCGACCCCAGTTTACATTTTCAAGCTCAAAATGCCGTAATCACCGGTAACTAAAGCGGTCTGTAAGAGGTTGAAATAAGAGCCTGTATGGATTTCAATTTCGAACGAAATCTATTTCTGTTTTCCTTTGAAAAGCGACGATAAAGTTCGAAACTCTCTAGGTGGTTTTCTTTTTTATGTCGCCGAAACGCTTCTGTAAGCCATTTGAGCGATTTTGACGCGTATAAAGAGTACGCGTCTCTGTATTGTATCTTGCGAAGGAAAAACAGAGATAGTTTGAACACAGGGGGCCCAGACAAGCGACGAGTCTGGTTGTTCATTCGAAATATAAAGGAATGTATGGGAGAATCTTGAAGAGTCTTAGTATCGTAAACTTATATCACGTCTGAGTTAAAGCTCAAAATAAATGTAAACCTACCTCACTTGCTGTGTATTGTCGTTTCTGTGGCTCTAAATGGCGAATTTCAGCGATTTCACCGACTAGCCTGGTGTGAGCCGTCGTGTCGGGTTTCCGCCACGCGACATAAACCTCACTCCAGGCTAGTCAGTAGATGAATCGCTGGCGTGAATATGCCCCTGACTCCCCTCCCACATGAAGGCATTTGTAATCGGGCATTGTCTAGCATCATCCAATCAGCGTGGGGCAAACAGCGTGACGGTTGCTCCTTGGCACACGTAATCGGGGTCGCGGATGCTGATCGCTTCGAAAGCTGCATTTCTCGAAAATGTTTTAGCGGTTAGCGCTCGGATTTTGAATGGATCTTCGATTGAATGCGACGAGAAGAAGCGTCAACCTTTCAGTTTATCTGGTTTTCGATTTGGAAGGCGGGTGATTCTTATTACTGGGTGAAAATCGGCTTCGCGCTAGAGCGGTCGAAAATGAGCTTTCCACCCTTCTCTCCTTCTTATAACGTATAGTAACAGTCCACGCAAAACCCACCAAATCGCTGAAATTCGCCATTTAGAGCCACAGAAACGACAATACACAGCAAGTGAGGTAGGTTTACATTTATTTTGAGCTTTAACTCAGACATTTCATGATATAAGTTTACGATAATAAGACTCTTCAATATTCTCCCCTGAATTCCTTTATATTTCAAATAAACAACCAGACTCGTCGCTTGTCTGGGCTCCCTGTGGTTTGAATTTTGAATCCATACAAACTCTCATAGTGCGCTTTGGTCACCTACGGCTAAATCATACTACGCAGCTACTAACATCGACAACATCATTGTCGATGTTAGCCGACATCGTTAGGGCGCGTTAAAACTACGCAAACGATAACTTCGCGTCGAATAGCCCACGCGCACCGATCAGGATCTGTATAAACTTGACACCAGAAATATCACGGTCAAAAAATAACAAAGATCACAAAGACATTGCCATCATTGCGGCCAAGGTGTCCAAGGTTCACGAAAATAGACCACAGGTCATCATAGGGGTCACAGAGCAGCGTGATAGGGTCGTGGAAAACGTGATGTCAACTAGGTCACTGTTCGGCTATTTCCGACCATTTCCGACGTTAATAAGATGAGTTAGCTAAGATGACAGCTTGATTTTCTTTGCATATTTCAGACTCTAAAATTCCCAAATCACGGTTTCTTTAAAGCGACATTTCCCGATTCTCGCCTGTTAAAATCGCCAAATCCCGTGTCCCGGTCCAAAATACAATCCCGAATCTCGTCCCCCTTTTCCTTCAAAATATCGAATCCCGGCCTTCAAATAAGCAAAATCCCGGATCCCGATAAACCTATTGGGGACCCTCAACAAGGGGTGATTGAAAGACAAACATCATGGTCACGTGTTGTATCGTTCTGCGGCAAGATCTTGACCTTCACTTTCTAAAGCGGACAACACGGTAAGTACTGTCTGTTCAGTTTGTTCGGTATTATAGTAATTTTGCAACTCATGAATCAATTTTAATTCAGTTCGAAATGTTTTAAGCGTGACCTGTTATACAGAGAGCTATCTTCTCGATGAATCTCCAATATTAACGTTGTGGTCGACTAAATAATTATGGAGGAAGTAAACCAGTGGTAACAAACGAGTCAAAAGAAAAGATCCAGAGAATCTGATATATTTTAAAGATATCTCGGTAAACACTTGCGTAGATCTAACGCTTAAAAAATCATCCACTTGAACTTTATTTCTCCGACTAAATCTGATGGCTCCAAGTGGGCTGATTTCGAACGGACACCAAACCGGAATTAGCGCCCCCGGGTTCGCTGTTGAAAATTTGCTTTAGAAGTATGTACATACTGAAAATTTGCCTAAGAAATATGGACATGGGGTATATGCGCTGTTTCCGTTTTTCCTTGAAGTATTCTATGCATAAAGATCCAGAGAAAAAAGAAAAACTAAGCTCGATTTTCGCTTTTCATCGAATCCGGTCTTCTATCCGCGGGCTCGTTTCCCGACCAGCGTTTAAACGAAAACTTTTACGACAGGGAGTTATCATTTCAGTTTCATGATTACGTGTCTATGACTTTAATAATACTGAGAGTGTTTCCCTCCACATGGTAGGTGTGTTGTGTTTAAACTAGTAAATGTAACAACTTGTTATTTTTTTCAGGGAAGTAGAGCTTCAGTATTCATTGCTTTTATCTGGATTTCAAGAAACTTATAACCGAAGGTAATTGTAGTAGAACTGTATGTTTGTCAGGCAGTTGTCCTTTGATTTTAAACCAAATGCCAGAAAGAGTAATAACGAATAGAGTGTTGATGTGGGCGACTGAACCGAATTCGTTTAAATCAATTAGTCAGTTGGTTAACTGCTGGGAAGTTAGATTATTCGTAGAACGAATAATCAATGATGTGTCAAAAGTTAAATCCAGTTAATAGTAGTGTATAACTTATGTATTCTTCTATTTATTGTCATTTGTTTCAATTTCTGTATTTTTATCTCATACTGTCATTTCTGCTTTTCAATTAATGATTTAATATTTAATTTCTGTTTCTTGTATATTTATTGAATCTTTTGTTGAACCGAAATCTATGTAAGATGTTCTAGCGTCCACACACTGCCCGCCGAGACTAGCTATGCTATTTGTGGGTAGTGGTTGATTATGTTAAGTTAAGTTTAACGCCATTAGAATAAAGGAATAAGGAATATTTTCTTCGTTAAATAACCTGAAGAGCGATTTGAGTTCTTTGTAGGAACTCTGGTAAAAATTGAAGAACAGCTCCCCAAACTATTTCTGTCGGCCGACAGTCGGCCAACTGTCGGCGAACGAAACACAGAAAACACAATGAAAACAAATTCAGAAACGCGTATATGGACTGTCGTCTTGGTAAGTTTGAACGTTCACAATTGCCTCAAAATGAATTTTGACAAACACTAGGCGATAGAGGTAAATTTCCAGTGTGAGGCATTATTGGGTATATCGATTGTCATTTATGTGAACTTGATGTGTAGTATATGACTGACACATTTCGTTCTGCTGAAATTGGAAGAGTTTTGTTAATAGGGGTAAATTTTTTCAAAGACTCGCAAAATTGCAGGAGCTCGTGTTTTCGATGTGTTTCGGTTGTGTTTTCGTTGTGTTTTCTATGTTTCGTTCACCGTCTGTCGGTCGACTGTTGGCTGACAGATATTTTAGGGAGCTGTTCTTCAATTTTACCGGAACTGTTGTGCAAAGTGAGAAGTTTGGTCATGCGCGCTGGTATACTCTTTCGGTGAAGTTTAAACAAATAAGACCACTGTTGATGGTCGGAAGCAGATATATGAATAAATTTTTTTAACTCAAATACAGAAATTTCCGAAGTCATTTCAGTTCGGCACAGCGATTTGACCAGCACAATACATTGGCTTTTCCCAGTTACGAGAAATCTCACGAAATAAGACCAAAACACATCGGGTTCAAAGTGTATAGGACACAATTTTTTCCCGCTAATTCTGGTCCTTGGTAATGTAAGGAAAACGACTGTGAAGTTTTAAGATCTTGAGAATATTTTGAAACCCCTTTTTTTCGTTCAAAACGCGCGCTACTTTCATCATGAAATTGTCCCAGAGATCGCGCGGCCAAAATGACGTTAAAACATACTTTCTGGAGAATCCAGTCTCACTACTTTCCGAATCGCTAGACATAACCAAAATAAACAGTGCGGGTCGAAAATTAGCGTTAAATCACTCGCACATTCGAAGCCCAGAGCAAGAGAGATTAGGAGGCGCCTGCGCGACAGCGATGTTATCAAACACTGTGACGTAACAAGCATCGTCCCCAGTTTCCCGGCACACATTTATAAGGAAATTGGCGGTATTTCCGCCGCAAAAAGATCATCCAAATTCTTTTTTTTTCGCATTATCGAAACATTTTTCATTTATTACTTATATTAAGAAAGGAAAATACTTAAAAAAAGATTGTGTCATATACACTTTAACAGGAACAGGAAGTGATATAAAGATCGAGCGAAGGAATGACTTTTACAATCCGACCAAAACTCAGAAAATGACGTCATTTTCTGAGACGAAAACGACAAAAAAAACGCCATTTTAAGCCAAAATTGACCCTTTCATCCACAAAGACTCGCTCAAAAATTCTACTAAGTTGATTTCGGGAAAGAAACATGGATTAAATTTTACCTGAAAGATTATTCTTACTTTTATTTTGGTTCTCCCGCTTTAAATAGCCGCGCGCGTTCAAGACAGGTGGAAGACAATACAAACAGGCCATTGAGAGGGTCTCGATGGGGGGGGGGGGGGGTATGAATATCGGTTGTCAGTTCAAATTTTGGCCATTAATCAGTTGTTAGTTAAATTTTCGACCATTTGTGAGTTGTCAGTTAAATGACTGCTAATGATTAACTCGGCAAGTTTATTATTAATTTCCGACTATAATTTGGGCTGAAAAGCACTTATAGCGTAAACTTGAAAATTTAGTCGAAAACTGATACAATAAGAGCTGCTTTTTCTCAGTTCGGGCAGTTCTGGAATGAAACAGGATCTTTCAAATGACTTTCAGTCATTGTTTAAGTCAGTTACGACTCTTCTGAACGCAGACTTCTGTTTTCCCGTGCGCAACATTCCTTTGCAACCACTTAACACATTGACACCTGAACCGCCCGTAACCGCCTGAGCCACGCGATTGCCTCGCGCGAAAACGCTTTCCCCCTACCTCCCCTACTAAGTGGAGTTTTTGTCCAAACTTCCTCTTTGTTTGGAGATGAATAAACCAATCAGAATCCGTCGTTCGCGCATATATTTTGATGGCTTTAGAGGGTACTAGAGGGGCGTTATTCTACGAGTCTTCACTAAATGATCAAATTTGAAATGATGGCGTCCGCGCGGCCGACCCTCAAAATTTTCAAGTCGGATTTTTCGTTCATTTTCGATCGAGTTAGACCTTGCGGAACTCAGAATGTAAAGTAACAATGCTATCGAATACTCTGCTTGGAAAAGAATGGATATCAAGGTCTTAAAGGTGACAGAATAAGCTCTCGAGTCAAAGACACTACGATTCTCTAAGGCGATGCGAATTATGAACGTAAAGGTAAAACCGAACTTTCGGACTTCGAGCAGGGCCTAGTGACAATTTGACGGCTCGATGGTCCGGTAAATGTTATGTTCGAGTAAAATAGTGTCCAAAAGGTATTATTTAATAGAAGATTTTGCGTCAAATCGAAGTTTTTTCAGAATTTTCAACATAACGCTGCGCAATTTCTGGCCATCAAGGCGGGTTTTGCTAAAAGCAGGCCCGCGGCCCAGCGGCCAGTGGCCCGCGGCACACGGCTTGCGGCTTACGGCCTAGTGGTCTGGCAGCCCGAAGGCCCAGCGGCCCGCAACGGCCTGCGACTCGGAGGCCCGGTGGCCCAGTCCTGATTTTCCACAGTCTTTTTGTCCAGTAGTAAATCCACGCGCATGCACAGATCGACAATGAGGGTTTGTTGCATATTGTTCAGATAAAAACGTTTTGATTCTCTGTTCATTAGTCTCTTTACAGAAACCGATAGCACAATAGAGGACTCTCATTATCAAACGATGAAAGTTATTTTCAAACCATACTTTGAAAGTGAAAATATCATAAGTAATGCAATATGTGAACTGCGAATCTTTTCTATAAAGAGACATGTCGATCTATTTACAGGAACTCCACCCCAAAAAGAAAGCGTGTTCTCAAACATTGCTTTCCGGCGATGTAAGTACCGTATTCATACGAATACGGTAAGCGCCCTGGGCGCTTATTAAATTGTTGGTCCTCAAGGGCGGTGGGCCCTTATTCGAGGCTGGGCACTTCTTAAATTTGCACAATTTTTAGTAAGTAACAGAATTTGAACACTTCATTGAAAGTTTTTGTAAATTACTAAGGAAACTCTGTGTTCGGGTAAGTCTCTGAGTGGTACTTACTCGATTGCAATCTCATTGTCACTAAGGTCAACAAGCGAACTCTGCTTCTCAGTCGGGCGACCGATCGATTTGCCGAAGTTACGCTGTCGGACATCGAGGAGGCAGCTCCTTATTCGAGGTTTGCGAAGAAATATGGTACATTATTTCGGGAGTAAAAGGAGTACTTTTCGATCATGGCGAAAAGTGAAAAAATCAAACCCCGCCATCAAGAGATTCAAATTTTCTTGTTTGTGTTGTGCTTCAATTTTACCCTTGGTTCATATTTTCTTTTCCTTTGTTGTTATGATATTTTCACTTTCAAAGTATGGTTTAAAAATAACCTACATCGTAATGAAAGTCCTCTACTGTGCTATCGGTTTCTGTAGAGACTAATGAGCAGAGAATCAAAACGTTTTTTTCTGAATAACATGCAACAAACAGAAACAAGGATTCAAATGATTAAATGGTAAACGAATTCAAGCTCACTGTCATCCATTTTGCACACCCAAACCCGATGCAGATCTGTGCATGCTCGTGGATTTACTGCTGGACAAAAAAAACTGGGGAAAATCAGGACTGGGCCTCCGGGTCGCAGGCCGTTGCGGGCCGCTGGGCCTTCGGGCTGCCAGGCCACTGGGCCGCGGGCCGCGGGTCTGCTTTTAGCAAAACCCCATCAAGGTAAGTAAACAACGATCTAAGCATGATGAATTTTACCGCGTGGGCTTTGTACACTTAAGAAATTCGTACGTTTTTCGCTAATAACAGCAAATAAAAAACTTTTTTGAGTAAATCTGTCGTCCCGAAATATTTCTTGGCCATTTTAGTCTTGCTTCCTATTGATAGATTCCAAGGAACTTGAGATCTCTTCACCCACGGACAAATTTGCATATTCCCTTTTGAAATATGATCTACAGGCTCATTTGCACACATGCGTAAATATTTTGCGATGTTTATCTTTCATCTTGATTTTTGAGTTAAAACGTAATATGCAGCTATCGCTTTTTTCATCGGAAATAAGTTCTTTAATTAGTCTTTTTTCAATGGAGCTTTTTTGGAAAAGAGGATTTCTAAAAATTTACTGCGCATTGTGTTTGCTTTCTTGGTTTCTCCAAAATTTTGACTTTTCGTAGGCACGTGTTACACAAGAAGATCATCAGAAAGAAAACAAACTTGTGAAAAGTCCTCTAACACAATATATTAGATTTATGTTTTGTTTTACAAAGCTTCGATTGCGGTTGGCTCCGATGAAATGATCGGAAAGGAACGCTTTTTCGTCTACTTTTCAACTAGGTTATTGGAGAAAGCGTCCCTTAGAAATCCAGGCGAAAATGGGCGCGAAATGGCCGCCCGGATCTAGACACCGTAATTGGGGTAATATCTTCATCCTCTTGGTCAGAAAAGTCGTTTTCTGAGTCTGTGTCATATTCGTCTGCATGTGTTCGCACCTCAGCAACTGTCACTTCAACAATACGGTCATCAACAAATGTGATATCTGTCACATCCCCACCTTCCGAAGTAGCTTGAACAGCTCAGCCTTTGTCGCTGCTGAACCCTACTGACTGATCTCCCGAGTTAAAATCGTTACCTAGTCCCGCCAATAAGTCCACTTTGGTTGAATCTTGTTGTTTCGTGTAGACGGCCGGTGGTAGAGCTCCTGCCCTGTCCTTGGTAGTTTCCTCCCGAACTGTCCTCTGCCTCAAGGGACGATACTTTTCCATAAATTCTTTCATAGCACTTTCAATCTCGGGGTCGATCTCTACTGAAGGTAGAGGTCGCATGAAGTTTACATTTGCAAACTCCGTGCTGGTCTGAGGGACAAGATAGTAGAATTTTTCATGAGTAAAATACTTGGCTGCCCATTTCGTTACTCTCTTCGACTACTTCTTGGTAATTAATCCAAAGTCTTGGGAATACTGTAGTGCGGTGAAGGTCTCATGCTTAAAATGTGAAATTGCATGTAGATTCTCCACAACTACTCTGAGTAATGTGCTCAATTCAATATCTTGGAGATTATCGTTGTTAATTGAGGCTATGCTGTTGTGCAGGCGGTGCATTCCTTCTACAAGAAGTTTAAGTGAGACTTGAGTTTTATGAGACAGAGTTCCTTCGGGACCGTTTTTTGCTGTGGTTTCCTTTATACTGTGCCGTTGTCTCACTTCAGAAACGGTCTTTGTGATGTTGACATTTACATTTGATACTTTGTCTACGGCATCTTGAAGAGACAATTGTGCTTTCTCTATGTTTTGGGCTCCGATACTAAAACTGTTATAGAGACCTCCAAGAACGACACAGGACCACTTCTAAGACTTCTAAGAACGACACAGTACCACTGAGTACGACACAGTACTACTGAGTCCCGACACTAGTTTAATGCAACCTGTAGCCACATCCGATATAAATAGAGCCTTCTCCATAGAACAGATGCCATGAACTTGCGTAAAAGAACACGTTTCATCCGTTCCTTCACTTGCTTCTTCCTGATCAGAGCCCATTAAGGTTTTAACGTTTTTCTCAGAAGGACTGAAGAACTTTACCTTTGAAGTTCATTTCTTTGTTTAAGCAGGTTGATTAATTGGCAGCTGTAATAGCTGATGTGGACCTGCTGTCCTAACCCACCCATCCCACCCCAGGGGAGGACATCCATCACACAGTAATCTCGTGTGTGGGAAATTAACGTCTCCTGCCCCAACCCTGCAGGAGACGGGACCTCCATTTATTCGTCCCTATCCGAGAAGACTAGAATATCTAACCATTTCTTGATGTTATAGAAAGGTAGCAAATTCTTCTCAATTATTTTAAGACCTTGTGTGTCGGTCCGGCCGGGACTCGAACCCTCGACCTCCCGCACTACAGTCCAGCGCTCTATCCATTGAGCTAACCGGGAGGCGGTTCGATGCCCCGAGTCAGTGAACGCTATCCCGTCTTCAAATTCACAGTCTTTTGATTTCTCTACAAGACTCCGAGTTTTTCTTTAGAAGTTGGCTAACTTCTAAGCTTGAAAGGTCGCAAACGACGGTAAAGGCCGCCTGCTGCAAAGTAAGCTCTTCGAGAACTTCCATAGATATGATATTCAAAATGCCAGTCGGGTAGGTCACGAGTCTGACACCGGTACCAGCAATGCCAACTCCATTGCAGTGCCGTAATGTCACTTGTATAATTCCTCTCCGGGCATCGCCTTGCACACAACAGAATGTTTTCACTTGCAGCCCAGACTGAGGTTGGCTTTTCTAAAGAAGGGCGAACCTTGACAAGCTTCGAGTTTCCGAATTTAGCGGCTTTGAGTTTCCGAATTCATCACTTTTGAAGTTATCAAGGAGGCGATAAGAACAAAATGGTATATCACTGCGATTATTACTGTGAAGCCATGAGGTACGTAACAAATGCTGCATAATGTAACTCGAGCCAGCTAAGAACCTCTCTAAAATCACACAAAACCAGAATATGCCCAGCAGACAAAAATCATGAAATAAGACCAGTCAGTCGCATCACTGCGACTCTATAAGATTTGACTTTTCACAGTCATATTAATTATGCCATTATAATCTACATAAAACATAATCTACATGAATTAAAGAATGAGAAAACTCTGACAGAGCTTATAAGTCGGCATCCAATGGAGTGGGCGTTTTATAAAAAAGAGTAGGCTATTAACTTATATATATATATATATATACCAATACCAAATACCAAACCACTCCAATACAATACCGTTTAATTCGCTTCCTGTTCCAGCCAGCATGGTCGGAAGCTCCAAATTCCATTGCTTGTCCGTAGTTAACGTGAAATTATCGCTCTTGCCGCTTGATTTCGGAGCCATGTGATAAAGTTGCACATCAAAATCTCCGAGGCGATATTAACTGGACAACTCCTTTAGACTAAGGAACGAAGTAAGGTGCTTTTTCAGCGCCAGTACGGTTTTAACATCTTTGATAGGA
This sequence comes from Stylophora pistillata, assembly GCF_964205215.1. NCBI lineage: Eukaryota > Metazoa > Cnidaria > Anthozoa > Scleractinia > Pocilloporidae > Stylophora > Stylophora pistillata. The sequence continues at coordinate 9,980,117 of NC_142522.1, read as the reverse complement.
ATGCGGCTTCTGTGACGCTCAAATGCCGTTTCCGACTCAATTCGGCAAAAGTTTACAACAGCTCTTAAAATACCAGCATTCACGGCCATCGCGTAAGTTGACGATCGAGTTGGGTTCAATGATCATATAACTAATATGTGACACATGACCTTGATGTGGATGGCACATGCGGTAATTATTAACACTCTGGAGTACTCCTATTTATATGTAATAGAAAATGTACTTTAATTGAACAAAATAAATCAACTGTCCTTATTTTACATCCATTTTTTAGGATATTTTGGGCGATCCGGGCTTTTGTCAGTTGTCAGTAAAAGCCCACCACAAATGTCAGTTGTCAGTTAGTTTTTCAGCAATTTGTCAGTTGTCAGTTAAAAAGTTTGGCCATTTGTCAGTTGTCAGTTAACCCATCCAGACCCTCTGTTGGGACTCACTCAAAGATGACCACGTTCGTTTAATAGAAGTGACTGGTTAATAGAGGTGAAAATTACAGTGATTTGGGGGAAACAAATTCGGGACTTTGTCAACCGACTGCTTCATACTGTGACGGCTATAACGGTTCGACTGTTCGAGAGCAACAGATTATAAATTTCCAAGAGCACATCTCTTGACCAGAGTAAGTCAAGCAAATGACTAAAGGGTGAAAGTTTCCAAAGAAACTGTGGTGCTGCGCGTGGGTGGGGGTAACAAGGTAATTTGGTAACAGCAACTAAGTTGAAATTGTAAATTGGCCATCGTAACGAGTTAAATACTGAGCTATTTTAAAAAGCTTTTTAACTCGTTACGGTGGCCAATTTACAATTTCAACTTAGTTGATATAGCCAACTTACTAAAAGTCAAGAAAAGCCAAATACATCCGGCCAATTATCCTACTGGGATCGCTGGAAATTGTAGTGAGTTACCCACCTTCAGAATCAACATATTTCACGAGTAAATCGCTTACGTAAAATGCTTCAATCGTCACGGCCGTCCTGTTATAATCTCCAGTATAAAAGGCGTTTTGCGATTCCCAAATGTAAGACCGAGCGTTCTTGCAGAATTCTCCACTGCGTTAAGGAAAATCTCTGCGTTCCGCTTGTTCAGGACTGTACAGGACTGTATCTTTCTGGTTTATCAAGTTTATTTACGATCCGCATACGCCTCTACAATTTCCGTACAATCTACGTTCAGTCGATCTCAATGTCTATTCCGAATGCCCTCAATTACAACATGTTATCTCTATTACCAAACTAATCCTTACCCAGACTAGTCCTTACCCAGACTAATCCAATTAGCCCCTAGCAATTAAACCCACACCCACTATTTGCGGAGCACGTGTCGCATATTTCTATGTGTCACAGGATGTTTCAGCCCAAACGTACGCCCTAAATTCCTCTAGATAATTCACTCGCGTGTATAAGCTAACATTCTACCGATTATTTATTTTATCTATTTGTCTTTTTTTTTGTTATTATTGATTGTGTAATAACACGTTTCACAACAAGCGTTTCAAAAAATGTTTTTTTGTAAGATCATGTATTAACAACGAATTTTAGTGAACGGTGAGTTTTGTAAATGAGATCGATGGCGTTGTATATATTTTAACAGTTCAAGCTTTCATTATACTTATAGGACATTATTATTTATTTAGGACTTTATTATATTATGCTCGCCATTACAAGATATTATTTTATATATCATTTTACTACATTATATTATATTTTATACTATATTTTAAATACGCAATTCAGCTCAGTAGCTGCAAGCTTTTTACATATAAACTAGCTATCTATCTAAATAATATTTAATCGAGTGGTTGCAAACGGCGAATCTAACCCAGTTCAATTTAAAAATCCTCAGATTGACGCTGTCACATTGGATTCAATCGAGTAAGTTGGAAAACGGTGGTAATGGACAACGAAGGAGGACTTATGGTATCCGCTATAGTTCTTGGTGTTGTCGCCTTCCTTCTGAACACTAGCCGTGGCTTACAAGCCATGAAGTTAGGCGAAGAATGGTTGATCTTTCTAACCTCTAATGCACGATTAAAAGAATACCACTGGTTTTCCCTGGTTTACCAAGCAACAAATATGCTAATGTTCGATGCCGCATACAAGGTCTCTAATTACACATCTGCAGAAAGGTACGCGAAAGAACTTCTTATCATACATCACGCCTCTGGTGACACAGTTAAGGAAGGGAAACTAAGCTTAGTACTGGGACAGATATATCAGAAACAAAATGAATTTGAAAAGGCTAGAGAATACTATCAAAAGGCAGCTGATATAACAAGGAGTATTGGAGACAAAGAAAAAGAGGCGCTATGTTACATGATGATAGGAAAATTATTTTGTTCCCTTTGTGAATATAATAAGGCTGAGGAGTATTACAAGAAAGCACTGACAATCACTGTGCCAAATGGCGACAGAGATAACGAAGCAACCATTAACGGAAACCTAGGTACAATCGTTCAGTCGCTTGGGGAATACGACAGAGCTGAAGAATATTACAAGAAAGCACTTGCAATGAGACAGGAGATTGGCGATAGAGAGGGAGAAGCAGCTGACTACGGAAACTTAGGAACATTGTTTCACTCCCTTGGTGAATACAAAAAGGCTCAAGAATACACCGAGAAAGCACTAGCGATCAGAAAGGAAATTGGCGACAGAGAAGGAGAAGCAGCTGACTACGGAAACTTAGGAACATTGTTTCACTCCCTTGGTGAATACAAAAAGGCTCAAGAATACACCGAGAAAGCACTAGCGATCAGAAAGGAAATTGGCGACAGAAAAGGAGAAGCAGCTGACTACGGAAACTTAGGAACATTGTTTCAGTCGCTTGGTGAATACAAAAACGCTCAAGAATACACCGAGAAAGCACTAGCGATCAGAAAGGAAATTGGCGACAGAGAAGGAGAAGCAGCTGACTACGGAAACTTAGGAACATTGTTTCACTCCCTTGGTGAATACAAAAAGGCTCAAGAATACACCGAGAAAGCACTAGCGATCAGAAAGGAAATTGGCAACAGAAAAGGAGAAGCAGCTGACTACGGAAACTTAGGAACATTGTTTCACTCCCTTGGTGAATACAAAAAGGCTCAAGAATACACCGAGAAAGCACTAGCGATCAGAAAGGAAATTGGCGACAGAAAAGGAGAAGCAGCTGACTACGGAAACTTAGGAACATTGTTTCAGTCGCTTGGTGAATACAAAAGGGCTCAAGAATACACCGAGAAAGCACTAGCGATCAGAAAGGAAATTGGCAACAGAAAAGGAGAAGCAGCTGACTACGGAAACTTAGGAACATTGTTTCAGTCGCTTGGTGAATACAAAAAGTCTCAAGAATACACCGAAAAAGCACTAGCGATCAGAAAGGAAATTGGCGACAGAGGAGGAAAAGCAGCTGACTACGGAAACTTAGGAACATTGTTTCAGTCGCTTGGTGAATACAAAAAGGCTCAAGAATACACCGAGAAAGCACTAGCGATCAGAAAGGAAATTGGCGACAGAGAAGGAGAAGCAGCTGACTACGGAAACTTAGGAACATTGTTTCAGTCGCTTGGTGAATACAAAAAGGCTCAAGAATACACCGAGAAAGCACTAGCGATCAGGAAGGAAATTGGCGACAGAGAAGGAGAAGCAGCTGACTACGGAAACTTAGGAACATTGTTTCACTCCCTTGGTGAATACAAAAAGGCTCAACAATACACCGAGAAAGCACTAGCGATCAGAAAGGAAATTGGCGACAGAAAAGGAGAAGCAGCTGACTATGGAAACTTAGGAACATTGTTTCACTCGCTTGGTGAATACAAAAAGGCTCAAGAATACACCGAGAAAGCACTAGCGATCAGAAAGGAAATTGGCAACAGAAAAGGAGAAGCAGCTGACTACGGAAACTTAGGAACATTGTTTCAGTCGCTTGGCGAATACAAAAAGTCTCAAGAATACACCGAAAAAGCACTAGCGATCAGAAAGGAAATTGGCGACAGAAAAGGAGAAGGAGCTGGCTACGGAAACTTAGGAACATTGTTTCACTCGCTTGGTGAATACAAAAAGGCTCAAGAATACACCAAGAAAGCACTAGCGATCAGAAAGGAAATTGGTGACAGAAAAGGGGAAGCAGCTGACTACGGAAAGTTAGGAACATTGTTTCACTCCCTTGGTGAATACAAAAAGGCTCAAGAATACACCGAGAAAGCACTAGCGATCAGAAAGGAAATTGGCGACAGAAAAGGAGAAGCAGGTGACTACGGAAACTTAGGAACATTGTTTCAGTCGCTTGGTGAATACAAAAAGGCTCAAGAATACACCGAGAAAGCACTAGCGATCAGAAAGGAAATTGGCGACAGAAAAGGAGAAGGAGCTGGCTACGGAAACTTAGGAACATTGTTTCAGTCGCTTGGTGAATACAAAAAGGCTCAAGAGTACACCGAGAAAGCACTAACGATCAGAAAGGAAATTGGCGACAGCGAAGGAGAAGCAGCTGACTACGGAAACTTAGGAACATTGTTTCAGTCGCTTGGTGAATACAAAAAGGCTCAAGAATACACCGAGAAAGCACTAGCGATCAGAAAGGAAATTGGCGACAGAAAAGGAGAAGCAGCTGACTACGGAAACTTAGGAACATTGTTTCAGTCGCTTGGTGAATACAAAAAGGCTCAAGAATACACCGAGAAAGCACTAGCGATCAGAAAGGAAATTGGCGACAGAGAAGGAGAAGCAGCTGACTACGGAAACTTAGGAACATTGTTTCACTCGCTTGGTGAATACAAAAAGGCTCAAGAATACACCGAGAAAGCGCTGGCAATCAGAAAGGAAATCGGCGACAGAAAAGGAGAAGCAGCTGACTACGGAAACTTAGGAACATTGTTTGACTCGCTTGGTGAATACAAAAAGGCTCAAGAATACACCGAGAAAGCGCTGGCAATCAGACAGGAAATTGGCGACAAAGAAGGAGAAGCAGCTGATTACGGAAACTTAGGAACATTGTTTGACTCGCTTGGTGAATACAAAAAGGCTCAAGAATACATCGAGAAGGCACTTTTAATCAGAGAGGAAATTGGCGACAGAGAAGGAGAAGCAGCTGACTACGGAAACTTAGGAGTATTGTTTCATTCTCTCGGTGAATACGGAAAGGCTCAAGTATACACGGAGATCGCACTTTTAATTAGAAAGGAAATTGGCGACAGAAAGGGAGAAGCAGCTGACTACGGAAACTTAGGAGCATTGTTCCATTCTCTCGGCGAATACACAAAGGCTAAAGACTTCACTGAGAAAGGGCTGGCAATTGCAAAGGAAATTGGTGACAAAAAGGGAGAAGCAGCTTTATACGGAAACTTAGGAACATTGTTTCATTCCTTAGGCGAACTTGAGATAGCCGAATTGTATTTTCGCGAGGCTTTCTTAAAATGCAAAGGCATTGGAGATAGTATGACGGAGTTTAAAGTTGTTTGCGGTCTAACAGTTTTGATGTTAGCACAGTTTAATTTCGAAGAAGCTTTTTCGTATCTTTTTCAATCTATTGCAAAATTTGAAAAATTGCGAAACTTTGTAAAAGGCAACGACTACTTCCAAATATCTTTGTTGGAGAAGCATGGCGTCTTTCCCTATGACACGCTCATTAAATTGCTCTCTGTTAGCGGAAAGTTTACAGATGCTCTTTACGTTGAAGAACTTAGACGGGCAAGAGCTCTAGCGGACTTGATGACATCTCAATATTCTGCCAAACAGTTGCAGTTTTCAGGCGATCCGCGATCATGGTGTGGAATCCATGATATTATAAAAGGAGAAGCCAGCTGTAATTGTCTTTACCTTTCGGTTGATGATGAAGATGCACGGATTTGGATTCTGAAAACAAGCGGAGAGATTCATTTCCGAAGAAAGAGATTGGATTCAGATCGTTTTGGAAATGCCGGGTCAGTTACTGACCTGAAAGTGTTTTTTTTGGAAAATTTCCTCCACTTTGGCATTCTACCTAGAGATGTTTGCGAAGATCGCTCTTTAAATGACGAACGTGTTTTAACATCATCTGATGATGTCAACCGATCGCCTTTAACACACAATAATATGGAAAAAAATCTTCGTTTGGGCTACGAAATAATCGTCGCTCCCGTGGCCGATTTATTGAACGAGCCTGAAATTATCATTGTCCCTGATAGCTGCATGTACCAAGTGCCATTTGCAGCCTTAATTGACGAAGGAGGAAGATATTTGTCTGAAAAATTCAGGATCCGTATTGCTCCTTCTCTGACCACCCTCAAACTTATTAAGGACAGTCCTCCTAACTACCACAGTCAGAGTGGGGCTCTCATAGTGGGTGAACCTGAGGTGAGCGAAGTGATTTACAAGGGGCAACCGATTATCCTCCAGCCATTACCAGGTGCAAGAAGAGAAGCTGAGATGATTGGAAAAATGCTTGGCGTCACCCCATTGTTAGGGAGATATGCAACAAAAGAGGCGGTTATTGAACAGATGAAGTCAGTTGCGCTGATACATTTTGCTGCTCACGGATATGCCGAGAGAGGTGAAATCGCGCTTTGTCCTGTTCGTACTACTAATGCTATTCCACAAGAAGAAGAATACCTCTTGACGATGGCTGACGTGTCAAAAGTTCAACTTCGAGCTAAACTGGTTGTTCTAAGTTGCTGTCACAGTGGACGCGGAGAGACTAAAGTCGAAGGAGTCATTGGAATCGCTCGGGCGTTCTTGGGATCCGGTGCTCGCTCGGTGTTAGTGGCGCGGTGGGCCTTGAACGACGAATCGACAGAACAGTTCATGAATAGTTTCTACGAACTCTTGTTTCGTGGTAAGAGTGCCAGTGAGTCTCTTCACGAGGTCCGAAAGTGGATGAGAAATAACGGCTTTCCTGAAGTGGAGAAATGGGCTCCGTTCATGCTGATTGGAGATAATGTCACATTAAGGTAGGTTTTTAAGGAAATGAGTCAAGTTTGTATTAAAAAAAAAACCGCAATGAAAATGACACTTAGGATGGGAATCTTCCGAGGCCTAAATGCACTGTTTATAACATGTCAGAAGGAAACAGAATTTAAGTGTGAAATCACCTATCTTGGAAGAAGTCAGCGAGGACTCTTCGCGGCGTTTTTTCTTTTTTTTATTGTGCTTTTCCATCGAGTGCGAGGAGTGTAAAGGGAGACATTGAAGTGCATTTTCTTAAGTTCGGAAGATTTAAAAAAGCCACAAGGACACAAAAGCAAAATTCAGTGGTCCTCTCACACATCTAACCTCGTTTATTTCATGCAAAGAATGTGAGCTCGTTACGGTAAAGAGAGGATTTGTGCTGTATCTTATATAGTTCCGCCATGTATTCTATTATTGTTGAAAAGACGAAGGAGACAATATGAAGACTGGCTCAATAACGACAGGCAATGAGTTACTGATAGGCATTAACTTCAAGGCGAGCTTCTCCATGTAAATTATCTCAAATTCTGCGTGGAAACTCCTCGCCAAAGGCATCTACAGTATCCGAAGTTAACAGCGACTGAACCTGTCAGTCGTAGCAGCATAAATTTTTTGAACAAACTTATTGAATTAAACAATTAATTTACTGAGGAAGTAATTCAAGATTAACACGTACCTTTACTCAAGTTGTAAATATTATCTTACAGGAAAGAAGACATAACCTCCAACGCTCACGACTGATTTGCAAATCCTGTTTCCGGGACAAAGCTGACTCTCAGTCAAGACCCTAATCTTTGCCTCTACCGCATGAAACGGAACATTTCGTGTGATCGCATGATATAACAGAAGGATTTTTTCAGTTAAGCAGTTATAAAATAGAATTTTGGGCTTTCTCCTTAGCAGACGGGCACGCCTTGTCATTTAGATGTCTGTAGTAATCTTCGTGAGAGGACCTTCATGGTAGATATATACAGCCAAGGGAATAATTAACATTTGAATAATCTAAAAAGGTTTTCATTATGATTTATGAGCCAGATAACCTTCTTTAGCCTTTCTTTTAAAGAAAACAGTTGTTCATATAGATATTTAGTGTAATGAAACTTTTTTGGAGGTTTTACAAGATATATTTTCATTTTATAAAGAAGAGGCCTTGAAAGACTGGAACGAACTTTGGGACTGATTCTTCGAAAAGGTGTCGTTCATTTATTCAGCAAGTCATTGTAGACTTTTTAGAATACTTCAGAAGTTAACCTCATCTAAATATCAATCTTGGGGCCAAAAATGTAATTTTTGTCCATCCAACTGCCATTTTTTTCTTTTTTTTGACCGTACTCGGTCAAATTTGAGTTTCCAGTATCTCGAATGAAAGATAGTCATTGTAGACCCCTTTGTAGGACTAGTTACAAGAGGGGAGCTGATCCCAGTCGTATATATCAAATAAGGGGGACAGAAATTCAATTAGAATGTTCCATCATCAAAATCAAATTTTGTTCAACAGGTCACTGGACTATTCTTGTAATCGGTTAGATTTGAATTTCCGGCATCTTGAGTAGAAGATAGTCATTGTAAGACCTTTTTAACTCGAGAATTGCGCGTGCGCAAGAGCGAGTTGTAAGTATGATGTGATGAATGGCGCTCGCTCGCTCGCTCAATCGGTCGATTCCTATAAAATTTTTTCTATTTTAGGCTTTTGAATGCATTTGATAGTTTTTGGCGAGTGATAAACAAACGAAATGGCGACCTTTGTTGCTAAGAATAGTGTTGGGGTGAAAAAGAAGCCAATGATAATCTTGAATAAATTAAAGTTTGCCCAATCTCCGAATACACTTTTATGTCTTGCAGCGTATATTTCATTTATGGCATCAATACTTCTATTTTTAAATGTACACATCCAGGACAATGATTACTGTGTCCGAAAAAAAAAAAGAAAATAGAGATGAAAAGGTAAGACAAACTAAGAATATACATGAGAACGTCGCATTTGAACCACCTACGTCGCTACCCTGAGTATGTCAGCTACCGCATTGCTCTTTACCATAAGGCCACCGAAACACCTTGTTATCCTGGGGCGAAACTTTATCTAGATATAAATTTTACATTTAAAACGCTAATCTTTTGGGAATTTCAACCGTGGGCTCAAACGACTCGAGTCGCTGCTCGCCATAGTTAGTCCCCTCTACTAACTATGAAGTAACGAAATGTGAAGTTGAGCGTGATGAATAATGTGACATTCAAAGTTTATCAGAACTTTTTAAGAAAATACACAACATTTTAGGTTTTAAAAACATGCATGTTCGACAGTTCTCCTGTCATCTTCAGTACTAGTTCTTATTCACATAAAGTACAAAGTTGAATTTACAGCGTACACAGAATGCTTATTGCACATAACAGTAAAAGAAACACGAGAATGTAAACAATTACAGAGAAAGTTTTAAATTGACACGATAACATAGATGTTTCAGAGTGGGCTGTTTCCACTGAATATGAATGGCTTTTTTTATTTTACATTGGAAGGGGGTGGAAACGTGATCCAAGACGCTGAAACAATCATTAGAACATAAACCGGTGCATTGCTGAGAATTTTCGCGTAAAGGTCTGAAGATGTGAGAGGACCAAGTGCTCACACAGGGGACCCACACAAGCGGCCGTGTCCGGTCGTTTGTTCGAAATATAAAGAAATGTATGGGAGAATATTGAAGAGTCGTAATTTTGTAAACTTATATCAAGAAATGTCTATGTTAAGGCTCAAAATAAATGTAAACCTACCTCACTTGCTGTCTATTGTCGTTTCTGTGATTCTAAGTGGCGAATTTGAGCGATTTGGTAGAATTTGCGTTGACTGTTACATATATCTTATTAACCAAGCACGAGGGCCGTACTGGGAGAATATCGGCCCGAGGTCTTGACAGTACGGACCGAGCGCAGCGAGGTCCGTACAAAAAGGTTTGAGGGCCAATATTCTTCTAGTACGGTCCCGACCAAGCTTGGTTAATAAGAGATTTATTATACGACTGAAGTTCAAAGGGAGACAAGTGCGGCATCATTTGGGACCATTCGGGACAGTGCCCGGTCCAATACTGAGAGAATATTGACCGGCAATACAGCAATTTGATTGGCTGATTTTAGTTATGGGCCTTCTGACAGCCCGAGCCGTGTAATAATATACTGTATACTTTACTGTATAAGAAGGAGACAGTAAAGTAACAGTGAACGCAAAATCTACCAAATCGCTCAAATTCGCCATTTAGAACTACAGAAACGACAATACACAGCAAGTGAGGTAGGTTTACATTTAATTTGAGCCTAAACATATACATTCCTTGTAGCGAAAAGCGATACTCAAGTGAACGGAAGTGTTGGGAGGACGAAAACGAGACAAAGCTGGAAGTCTGGGTATGAGATTCCAATTGAGACGGCCATTTTAAATCGTTTTGACTCCGTTCCTAGCTTTGGGAGGTTGTAGCGGTAGCTAACTCAAAGAAAAACAGAAACATTAAAGCTTATAATGTTCACTTTATCTCAATGGCCAGGAGTACTGACTTTTGTTTCAAAACAACGTATGTGAGTATGTTTTTGCGCTTCAGATGGATCATATGTTGCTTTCAATGTTTTGTACATGGTTCATCACCCTTTGGAAAATTAGTTTCCCACGAAACCCCCCTACCCCTCAGAATTTACTGCCCTTGAACCCCCCTCCCCCTCAGAACTTCCAATGATCTTCCGTGGGGGGTATGGATATTTTCTGGAACCACACAATTGGTTTTGTTTCGGGGAGTTTTTGACTGGAGGAACTTGTAAAGCGCTGTGTGGTTTTATTTGGGCAGGTGATAATTTGATCTAAAAGCCTGTACATAACATCTAAATGACATTTAGCCCTTTAACCTCTAAGAATGATTGGCTTTTAATTTCCCCTTACAGTATCACCTTTCCCCAGTAAAGGTCATGAGAAGAAGAAAAATGATCACTAATTGAGAAGCTCTTGACTGTCAAACAAATTCTATCTGATAGCAACAGGGGAAATGTGTATAGAACAGTTGGTAGAATATTATGAATATCAATGTAAGGGTTTAAATGGTTAAGCCCCTGTAAATACGACTATATAATTATGTGCAACAAAGTGGTTCAGTTTTCTCATCATCTCATCTATTTCTCATCTTAGATTTTGTGTTAACTAGCTCCTGTGAGAGGCTGGCCCTTCCCCATGTATTGAAAGAAAGTCTATTAGTTGTTGTCTTGTTTAGTATGGTTTGTGACAAGTTCATACATGTAGTTCAGCTGGTTGATGGTGAGAATAGTGTTTCCCCTATCTGAAACTGCCCTTTAGGTCTGACTGAAAAACTCCCCAAGTTTCTTTATTGTGTCTAACAAACAATTGCTTGCCTCATTCTAATTGAAGCTAATTGTTTTTGTTTCAGGGAGCAGAGTACATAAGAAATGTGCACAGCTTATTGTGATTTCTATTTGTGTTACTAGTAGGTGAGGAAAAAGCATGATATTTTAGACTGCTGTAAATAATGCTCTCTCTGCTTACAACACAATGGTTAAGTCAATTGTCATCTTAGATTTTCTCTTAATTTGTGCCTTTGAGAGGCTAGCCATGAAGTTTACAAGTTGTTGCATTACTTGGTATGGTTCATGATGAGTTCATAGTTCAGCTGATTGATGGTGACGATAAACTTCGCCCTTATCTGAAACCACCTTAGTGGTATTACTGAAAAAGTCAGAATTCCTTTCTCTGACAGTGTCTAACAATGAGTTACTTGTCTTACATGTAGGTACGTTGTCAAGACCCAACCAAGTAGACTTTTCTGAGGTGAGGAGTGTGTGGTGAACTAGGTGGCAATGTTTTGTGTTGTCGAGTTTGGTGCAAGTGATGACCTCCAGAATAAGGACATAAGAAAGTCACCCAGTGACTTGATTAGAAAATCTGGTTTTACCTGATGCACTTCTTGTAACTTGTATCCAGTTTTCAAATTGTTTTGTACATCTTATGATCTTGAAACTTGAAATCTCTTTAATTTGTGGCTTCAATTGTACCCTCTTTTTTAACCAGTCATTTTTCTTTCTTGTTTTAACTATTATTTTATATCTGCTTTCATGGAAGATTAGAATACTAGCAGGAGAGGTTCAGTGACCAGAACATAAAGAGGCTGAGCCACTTAAGTGGTAATATAAGTGTAAATTTTATTACAGATTCCTAGTTCATGACTGGCATGCATAAAAATTTGACTCAAAAAAAAAATACTGATTCTGTGAGTTACTTGTGTTAGCATAATGTATGGTTTATTATAGAATTTTGCTTCCCAATTATGGATGTGGCCAATAATGCATTATTTATTTGCTACTCTTGAACATAACTGATGATAAATATCACCAAAATAACTGAGGCCACTTTGTAGACTGAGACTGTTTCAGACATGTTCTATAGGCGTGCAGGTGAAAATAAACCAATTGATGGAAGCTTTGACAAGAACAGATTAGAGTTCTTGGGTTTGACGATAGATCTTACTTTTGTTACTCTTCCCTAGTTTTATCCTTTCAAATGGTCTTGTTTGAGTATTATAATACAGTCTTCCTGTAGGCATTAGATCTGCTTGCACCAAAAGTGATTTAAATGGAAACTTAAGACATTTTTATTCAGGAAGGCATTTTGTTAGTACAATTAGTTTATATTTAGATTTTCATTTAGTTTCTTTTTCTGCAAATTACTTTTCTTCTCCTCAATTGTAATTGTACAGTTTTCTTCTTTGATTTCATAGTGATTGTAAATGGTTCTTATTTAATTTGTATTTATTGTAATGTTTGTAATGTGCATTTGATTATAGTCTTAAAGAAAATGTGCAATATAAATATTGAATATTATTATAATGGTTTATACATATTAAGTTTGTGATGCCTTTCTATATACTGAAGTGATAGTATGGGGGTGAATAACGAGAAATAAAAATTTAGGAGACTTCAGCAGTTGTCTCTCATAGCATAGAGCTCTATTGTAAAGTTGGCTTTACAAAGTTTAAAAAAAAAATGTGAAATTATTTTCAATTGTTTTTCTTGGTCCAACAAGTTACTTAGCTTGAATTTGTTGTGGAAATATTGAAAAAGATGGAAAATTAATTTTTTGAGAAATTTATTAAGTAAATGATTATTTTTGCACCATTGTCAACCAATGCTTGATTGTTAACATTGGAAAACAACATTGGAAAAGGTTGTGGATCAATGGTGTTTATGTTAGTCAGAAAGATTGTACCTCATGTTTAAAACCACAGTTGAAAGCCAGTGATGACTATGTATATTCAGTCATAATCCACTGATGTTTACTTCTGAAGACTACTTTGATACTGAGGCTTTCATCTAATAAAATCAAAGTTCCTAACTCTGTTAACATTACCAAAATCTTACTCCCCGGCTCATAATCTTCTTTAACTTCTCTCCTAGGTGTCTTCTAAAAAACCATGGACACAAAAGCTGTGTAACTTGAATGTCTTCCAATTAGACTTTGGATGTGATTTCTACTTACTTGGTATATTGAAATATTCGCAGATATGATGAAATGTTCCAAAAAGTCTTTGTATGGTTTACTACTTGTGTATTGTTGACAGTAGTGTACAGTCCTGTCTGTATTACAACTGTTCTGATTTTCCATTGTCCCAACTTTTACATCTGTTGTCAAAAGGACAAGAAAGTAAGAGCTTCCAGCATACTGGGATCATTAGTGATACAGTTCAAGCAGGCACTAATTCCAGAACCAGAATTTATTTTTCATTAGCTTCAACATTTACCACTTGACATTGCAAGTGGAATAAAAATCTACAAACCTTGAAAGAATGGCACAGATACAAAAATTTTCTAAATTACACAGTTCTTAGAATTACTGTTTTTAAAATATATACCATTGTATTGATAAATGCATTACACTCAAGACAGTGAGAAATGTTACATCAAAAAAGATACATTTACCTGAACAATAAAGATCTCTGTTTGAGTTACTTTCAGTCTAAAGTAATTAATTTTATTACCAGCATTACCATTTATAACAGAAAAATAATTCTTTTGATCATGAAACTTAATTGACACACCAATGCTATGGGGTGTCAAAGTCTGATCAAAGATTCTCAACAAAAGTCTGTGGTTGGCTATTGAAAAGTCCAAATTTGAAGTGATGTGGCTTTTGGCTGGTTATTAAATAGCACCACCTGTAAATAAAGTCCTGAAAAATATTAAATATGCACCCCAATGATACTCTTTGGCTGAAAATATTAGAAACATAACCCAGATGTTGTTGTGGTGATCAATAGCGATTTAACAAGTATGTTAATGTTACTTACTGTACCATGTTCTGTTACCATTTTTTTCCTTTTTGGTTTTTGTTATGTGCAGGTTCATTTGTTTTTGTTTTTGCTTTGTTTAGCATTTTGTATCTTTTTTGTTTGGTTGTTTCTTCTTTTACTTTTTTTGGTTTTTATTAATATGAAGTGTAAAACTTTAATACAAAAGATCCTAATAGGAGAAAATTGATACTGAGCGCGTCTCTTTAAAAAGGATTGGAATAAAAGCAGCATGATATCATACAGGGCAATGTCTGCTGTTTAAAACAACATTGCCATCAGCAAGTTAGAGTGCGACTCTTTGACTTGTCTTTTAAAGTTGAGAATATGATAATTCTAAAGGTTTGTCTGTAACTTTACTTTGTTGTTGAAATGTTATCCACTGTGACTTTGAGCATTCATGAAAATTAATCACTTCATTTTCTGTGTCTTTCACCATACTGGGATACAAGAGGCCTCTGTGCAAAAGTTATATGTTGCAGTTTCATGAGCCCTGGTTATTACTATGACCTGCTTGTTATGTTTCCCTTGCACATACTGCAGCAGACTAGGTTAGATTATTTACTAAATAATAATAATAATATATATCGATTTCAATAGCGCATTTCCATGTAAATGCTCTAATGCACTTTACAACACTGTGCAGGGGACTTTTCCAGACCGCCGGCGGCAGTTTACAATTAATTAAAAGAGAAATTTTATACAGATGCCTCCTCCCCCCATTCCCAGTAAACAGGCCAGACCACATCACAGTAATCTCGTGATGTGAGTTCTTTAACGTCCCCTGCCGAAATTAACCAATTGATAGGTGCAGGAGATGTCCTTTCTGAGAAGATGAAGCAATGTGAGTGAAGTGTCTTGCTGAAGGACCCAACGTCAAGCCCCAGCCATGACTTAGCCAGGCCATCTGGCCCTGAGTCCAGCGTACTGACCACTGGACTACTCGTGCCTCACCCTACTACTGTAATATTTCTGTACAATTTTTTTTCCTTGGTAGCCAATAGATCAAAATGCATCAGGCTAGCTAGCTAGTTGCTTACTGATTTGCTGTTACAAGGTTGCTGCATAATTTTCCCTCGTTGTACAGTTCGTAGATCCCATGGCCAGTTGCAAATATCGTTGGCCACGTCATACCTGTTACAAGCAGCAAGAGCTTCTACAAAGTCTCCCATTGAGGGCACTTTTGAAAAGGTGCACAGAGTAGCAATGAGACTAACTGTTGGACTTCTTCCTGCTTTGTAGTCAATTTCTATCAGGTCCAAGTCTTGCTCTGAAACTTTCAAGACTTGCACAACGGAACGCCAGTTTTTTTTTTGTTGGTGTCTCTAGGGGATCCAGCATCCTCTGCACATAGTGCAACAGTATTTGATTGTCATGGTTGCACAGCTGTGGCATTTCAGAGACTTTACAATCTAAGAGTTCAATGGAAAACAGTCTTAATAAGAGTACTAGTAATTGAGCTAGTGTGGTTGTAACATAAAATTTCCTATTTTGTAGTACTAGTAGAATGTATTATTAAGAATACAATCTTTGCTGGGAAGGAAACTTAATCTTGGTAGTCTTGGAACACTACAGGGTATGAGTTTACTTGATGATGATTTATTTAACTCAGCTCGGTTTTACAAGATATACACGTTAAATTTACATAGCAACTAAACACAGTACAGCAAAGGAATAAGGAGAAAAAATTTAGCAATAGAGTAGGTAGCTAGTTAGGATCATCCAAATAGCAAAGGCTAATCTAGTGGATGACCCTAATTATAAGATATAGTTAATTACCAAGGGCAAAATGAAGAATAATTTTTTTTTATTTTAATAAAAAGTATTACTTCATGCACTAAAGTAGATAATTAAAAAGAGTAACTATTAAGCATAGAGTTCTTCAGGGTTTTGCAAAATATTCTAAGAGAATTTGAATTAATAATACTTGTAGGTAAGGAATTCCAAAGGCGAGGACCCGTGAATTTTAGGGACCCGGTAGGCCATATTGAGTAGTATTAACAGAGGCTACATAAAGATTTCTGTTACATGATTGCCTCATTGAGTAGGAATGAACAGAAGATCTAAATTTGAAATATTTATTGAAACAAGAGGGTAACAGTCTATGTGACAACTTATAAACAAAAGAGAGGATCTGTAATTCAATAACATCATTGAGCTTAAGAAGATTGAGGGATTTAAACAGAGGCTCAGAATGGGATTTTTGTTCAGAGAAAGATATTATTCTGATTGTTTTTTTTTTTTGGATAATAAATAATTGTGTTAGAAATGAGGGAAAGGTTAAACCCCAGACATGGATGCCATAAGTGAGGAATGGATAGATAAGGGAGTAATAAAGCATGACAAGACTATCTTTGTTGACAAAGTGTCTCACTTTAGACAAGATACCTACAGTTTTGGATAGTTTCAAACAAAGCTCATTAATATGACTTTCCATGTTAAGTTAGAATCAAATGTTATGCCTAGGTACTTAGTGGATTCAACTTGTTTAACAAGTACATCATCAATTTTGATTCTTAATGACTGATTAGGTTTAAGTTTACTGGAATGAAAAAGAATATAGTTAGTTTTAGAAATACTAAGTGCTAATCAATTACATTTCATCCATTCAGCAACAGATTTAAGTTAATGATCTGGGGTTGTTTCAAGGTGACTAAGGTTTTTGCTAGAGAAATAAATGTTAGTATCATCAGCAAATAGATGAAATGTTAGTAAGCTGGAAGTATTGGGCAAATCGTCTACATATAATAAGAAAAAAAGGGGTCCTAAAATCGATCCTTGTGGGACACTTTCATTTTACCAACCATTCAAGAGGCTATAGTTGTGCATTTCTCATCACACCAAGCCACAATCTGTGACAAAATTGTTGACAAATTGATCTTTTTAACCCCTTATTACATTACTTCAATTTTGTCTCTTTTAATTGTCCCTGTTAAGTCAACCTATTTGTCCCTCCTCCCCCCTCCAACAAAAAAAAAAAAACAATGTAGTGTTATTTAATGAACTTTTAGCTAAAATTGAATGGGGGAGGGGGGGGCTGTTAATGACTTAAGAGTGCGGTAGAAACTGTTATTCTTCACATAAATAGAGCCCTTTTTACATGATATGTCAATCAGTTTTGATGCTGAGTGAAAGAGGAGGAGAGTGCCTGTGAGAGAAGAAATACAACATCATGATGGCAAACTCAACATGTGATCTATGCATTTACAGAGTAAACAAGGCAGTTAACTTTGTCTAACAAAAGTGGGATGTTCACCTCACCTGTTGGAATCAAATCAGTTTTTGGCTGCAGGTCTTGTCCAAGCCTACCAGTGAGACACTCCTCATGGTCATCGGCCTCTAGTGCATCTGAGAGTGAAAAAAACAAATAACCACTTAAATATCCTTGACACCCAGAAGTGATTAACATGTAACTTCTAATATAAATAGAGTCCAGCACAGTAATGAGAAAATACAAACTTAACAGGTAGAGGTTGTTACCTCAATCTAACAGCAAATTCTCTGAACTAAACTACAGGGAAATTCTGTGGAAGCTTGAGGGAAGAATCAACTATCAGATCCTGGGAGTTTAGGGGTTTCAGGATCAGTATTTTCTATTGCTACTTTTCCATACATTTTTAAGTTTCCACTTAAGATGTCAAAAATCAAGAGCATATTTCATTCTTTGTTTCTATCCTACCAATGAAATAAATTTTGCTTTCTACACATTTCAGCTTATCCGAGATCAGTCAAAGAGAAGTGTGGTCAAGAAATGTATGTCTCTAAATTGGTCCATTTCTCCAAAAGGCTTGTTCGGTAGATTGTATGATACACAAATATTGATACACAAGTCAAATATTGTGTATTAGTAGTCACTACCTTCTACAGTTTCTGTTGAGCCTGCATCTCTATCATCAGAACCTCTCACGTCTCTCAGGGGTATACTCTCATTTGGATTTGTAACTGCAACATAGCATTGCTGTGTTATTGTATTTATTTAATTTCTTTCACCAGAGTATGGTGAGGGTCGGACAACAGAGCGAGGATCCAAATTAAGTGCGCCCAATATCCCACCCATCCCACCCATCTCACCCCAGGGGAGGACATCCATCACACAGTAATCTCGTGTGTGGGAAATTAATGTCTCTAACCCCAACCCTACAGGAGACGGGACCTCCATTTATTCGTCCCTATCCGAGAAGACTAGAATATCTAACCATTTCTTGATGTTATAGAAAGGTAGCAAATTCTTCTCAATTATTTTAAGACCCTGAGTGTTGGTCCGGCCGGGGCTCGAACCCTCGACCTCCCGCACAACAGTCCAGCGCTCTATCCATTGAGCTAACCGGGTGCTGAAAGTTTGTATGAATTGTTTATTAATCAATAAAGTACACCCTCGATGAAGGTACAAAATGAATTCAATGTTACTTGGAAATTTCAGAATGGGAGTGATTATCCATTCTGTACCCAGCTTAAATGGTTCCTTGCTAAAAAAAAGTGTCAAATGGAAGAGAGAGGTTACTGTGCTAATTTATCAGGGAAAGAGATGGTTGTGGTCCTTCAGATCAGATTGAAAAAGAAATGATTTTGGACATAGGATGGTCATCTTATAATGATTTAATTGATTTAATCACTTTCACCAGAGTGTGGTGAGGGTCGCACAACAGAGCGAGGCTCCAAATTAAGTGCGCCCTATATCCCACCCATCCCACCCCAGGGGAGGACATCCATCACACAGTAATCTCGTGTGTGGGAAATTAACGTCTCCTACCCCAACCCTGCAGGA
>NC_142522.1:9946131-9953631 GCF_964205215.1 Stylophora pistillata | reverse complement strand
AAAACCAGTGTGTTGCATAGAATGTAATTGAATTTTGTAGGAATGTTTACAAATGTTGTAGCTAGATGGCCTGGCTCTACACTTGATAGCCACATTTTTCGAACGTCAGCCATAGGGCTTGACCTGGAAGGGACTGGTCCGGCAGATGGTGTACTACTTGGAGATAGTGGATATGCATGTTCCCCATTCCTCATGACTCCCTATCTCAACCCCTAAAACACCCCAGGAGGAACGTTTCAACAGAGCTCACAAAACAACGCGATGTACCATCGAGCGAACTTTTGGGGTGTTAAAAAGGAGATTTCATGTGCTACACTCGGAAGTAAGGATGGCTCCTCACAGGGTGTGCTCAATAATTGTAGCTTGTTGTATTTTACACAACCTTGCTATAAGTTTAAGGGAGCCAGATCTAGATGACTGTGAAATGGATGATGAAGGGTGTGCTCTTGACCTTCACAGTCAGTATCATGGCCGTGAAACTGGTAATGCTGTTAGGGAGCACATTGCTAACACTTTTTTTTAAGTTCTACACGGGCGGCTCAACTTAAACATACATTTGATTGCAAAAATGTTCATATGCACTGTAAATGGTATAGTCCATCAACAATGAGACCCAATGGCTTTATGGGAAATGTATGCATGGTTATAATATTAATGCATTATTTATTTCATTGTTCACGGAAATCTTTGATGACCACAATATTTTCCTGGACTTTGCCCGGAGCGTGCGAAATACGTGATAAAATGCAGGTTGTTTACAAGAAATTGACACGTGATGGAAAATTGACGCTTCCGAAGAAGGTTACGAAGATTGGGAATGACGTCACGTCATTCTGAAATATGGAGATGAGTGCTAAGCCACGCACGCGCGAGCGAACAGACACGCAATGCCTGGGCTGTAACCATGGCAACTGCCTTGATAGCGAGTAATCCATCGGATAGTTATACGTCTCGCTATCCGTGCTTTCTGCAACAACTTTTTATCCGCTGGATAAACATCCAGTGGATAGCCTTTTTATCCACCGGATAAGCTTATCCGGTGGATAAATTTATCCATCCTTTGAACAACCGGGGCCTGGACTTTACCCAGAGCGTCCGAAATACGTAATAAAATGCAGGTTGTTTACAAGGAATTGACACGTGATGGAAAATTGACCGACAGTAGCAATATGTTCCTTGTGAAATTTTTTTCAGTGAGGTAGGATTATGTCTTAAAATTTTACGTTGTTTACTGGAAAATGGCTTTTCATCTGAGAAAGACTAACTAGTCCATAGTGACGAGTAAAACAAAAAACGTAATTGCAGCGGGGAAGTACCGTTTAAACACAATACTTTACTCATGGAAAAATTTCTGAAGCAAAGAAACGGAAATTTAACATGGCAGTCGAAGTAGAAAGTAGGTATAACTTGGTGGTCTTTTCAACCTTTGCGAAAAGAGCTGTCATAGGGCAAAAGCAAACAAATGCTTTGCACGAGTTGTACCTGAGTCAGCAAAACTAGCCCTTCCAAAATACAAAGCCTCAATGATATCTCTTCGTGTGTGTCAATGTTGGGTTGATTCCATCGCAACGTAATCGTGGTACCCTAATTTCCTGACGTGATTAGTATGAAGGACGACACTCGGATTGGTGCTGGCATACCCCAATGCTGTGATCTGATTGGTTTCAGATTCATACCCGAATGCGACAATCTGATTGGTGTGTGATACATACCCAAATGTGGTTATCTGATTGGTGTAGGCAAGATAACACTCTTAAAGCTGACATAGAGTTTTCTTTTTTTTAGTTTTTTTTTTTTTAATAGTAACTCAAAAAGAAGAAAACTATGTTCGTTTTTCTAAATTACGCCAAAAGGTACGCAAGCACAATCTATAAGAGCCCACTGGGGGGTCATAGAGGTTTTGGTTGTGTCACGATTAAATTTATGTATCCCCACTAAGGCTCTCTAATATTCTTATGGCTCCCCCCACCCTTCATTGACAGTTTTTCTTCGGTCCCCCTTTTAATTTATTCTGTCGGCAATGACTGATTCCCTTAATCCCCCCTAAGAACAATGCAATTCCCCAAACGCACCCTCCCTGACTAATTAATAAATGTTTCTTAACATGTAAGTCATTATCACGAAAGAACTTTACTAGTTAATAGTGGTAATTGAACTGATTGGAATGCAGTTTGATTTGAAATCAGAGGCATGACTTAAATAAAAAATTCATTTTGAAATCGCAAAAAACAGTTGCATAGACACAAGATCTTTTATTCTGTACAAATGTTCTGTTGATCCTGGTTTGTAGAATGAAAGTCTATTTTTCATTTTCTTGCAATTTGACTTATTTCATGAAGCAAGCAATTGGTTGTTGTACGTCAGTAAAGCTTCCTCATTGGCTAAGAAAAAAATTCGATTTAGTGTAAAAATGGTGAAATGCGTAAATAAATCGCATTAATGACAGCCAATCAGATCACAAGAATTACCATTGATTTCAAAATGGACGTAATAAGGATGGTTATGCAACTCAATAGCATCTTTTTTGAACCCCCACGTACCTTTTGTCATGATGGAGTATCACGTGGCACATTTTCGCTCGCGCTCTCAAAGACAACTGAGAATGAGTGCCTTTTATAACACCACTGACCTTGGTTTTAGATTATATCTTATATTGTACGCGTCAAAATACGAACATTTTGGGGGTTGGGGGGTTACATGTAATTTTCTTGACAAACTATCAGCTGTTGCATTTATTCAAGTCCTTCGTCAGTGGTACATAATGTCAAAAGAAATCTCTGGAACTGCCCCAGAAAAGTACGTGAAACGGCCTATACCAGCATTGTCGACCCAAACTGGAGTATGCAAGTGCTTTGTGAGACCCACATTACAAAAAAAGATATTTCAGCCTTGGAGAAAGTTTAAAGAAAAGCTGCTCGTTTTCGCCTTCAAAACTTCAACAAATCAGCGAGTGTGACAGACATGTTATCTGATCTGAAATGGGACACATTGGAAACAAGAAGAAAGAAAAACAGATTGACTCTAATATACAAACTTAGTCATAACCTAGTACACATTAACACTGAAGATCACTTAATACCAAACAGAGAAAAAAGAACACGTAACAGCCATGCTTTTAAATATAGAATGCCAAAAGTATGTAAGGACGTCTTTAAGTTTTCTTTCTTTCCCAGATCAATAACAGAGTGGAACTCACTGCTAGCTGACTTAGTAAATTGCAAGTCATTATCTGATTTTAAGTTGAACTTAGGAAAGTACGTGAAATAAGTAAAGTAAATTCCAATTATGAATTATCATTTATTTATCTTGTCATCTGGACATTGTTACTTTTATTTAATTTATGTATATGTACATATATATATATATATGTATATAGTAGCAAATGGACTACTCAAGTGACGCACATATGGATTTTAATACAGCCTGTTTCGTAGACCAACAAAAGTTGATCCACTCATCAGTTAAACTCCCTACACACTGAGGCATCGTGACGGTTAACTCTAACTCAGCAACGTGATCACATGGCATTGTTTAAAAATTCAAATCTTGAAAACCGTGCGCGCGCCGATAATAGCGTTAAGAATACCTGAGAATATATTTTCGCCGATGTCTACAATTGGATATTATTTCACTTCGCTTGTTTAAAGAGGCTTCATGTGGATAAGACAAGATAAAAAATTTCTCAGTAAGGCATAAATTGCAACGTTTTGTGGCATTGGAATATGATCTAGCCCTAGCAATAATTTTCCATGAAATCGAATAGTCTTCCCTCTTCTCCTTTAGTTTCCACAGATACTTGCTCAGCTCTGTGTCATTTCGCCGTCTCTCGTGGTTGAACGACATTTGGTGGTTGCGCCATCTAGTCTTAAAATCTGTCGCTGTGAGGCCAACGTACGTTTTAGTTTCTTCCTTGGTATCGACTGTGGCTTGGTAGACGACCTCGCTTTGCAAACATTCCCCTCCTAAAGGGCATTCGTTTTCGTTCCTGCAGTTGCACAATCTTTGGGGGCGGCTATCTTCGGACATTTTTGCGTTCCTGATTGTGGCTTTGTTATGCCCGTCTATGATCTGTTTCATATTTGGTGTGCATGAGTAGCTCAGTTTAATGGTGTTTCTATTGAAAATTTTCCTCAGTTTGTGGGTGACTGGAAAGCACTTGTCAATAAGGTTAATGAACGCTCTACCAATGTTGGTCTGTACGTTTCTGTTAAATGGTGGGTTAAACCAAATTATGTTTCTTCGCCTTTTGGTTTGGTATTGCGGTCGGTGCGGTTCTGGTTCAGTGAAGTGCAGCTTGTATGTGTAGCCACTCTTGTGTAACGCGTCTTGGTAGGGAGGTGCGGCTTTGTTAAACATGTCTTCGTCAGAAGAGATTTCAGAAAGTCTTTTATTAACTGCTTCGGGGATGTTTCGTAGTATGCAAGGTGGGTGGTTAGACTTGCTGTGTACGTATAGATGGGTAGTTGCTGGTTTGGAATAGGGTCCGAATCTGCCGGTTATCAGGTCAAGCGTTACGTCGAGAAAGTTGATGATTTTCTTGTTTGCCTCGATGGTAATTCTAAGGTTGTTTTGGGCAAATATCGTGCAAATCTGTTTCTTAATTCTCTCCACTTTTTGGGGTGTTTGGTTTATAACTGCAAGGCCGTCGTCACGGTAAAGTCCGATGTTAATTTCTGGTATAGTCGCAAGCTGTGATAGGAGGTAGCAGCCGACTAGTTCACATGTCTCCGCTCCATCATAACTTCCCATGGTGACGTCGAAAAGGCCGTTGGAATTTTTCTTCTGCCAAGAGGTCCCATTGCTAAATAGTAGTGACTCTTTAGCAAGCAGGACGATTTGGCGATCATCTGAGGAGATGGTCGTGTAGTTAGACGCGAAGTCGAGGGCACGTCCGAGTAGATCTTTCGTTATTGAGGGGTAGAATTCTACAACATCGAAGCTGATGAAAGCAGATTCGCATTTATTTGGTAAGTTTTTGAACCACTGCAGCACAGAGGATGTGTTCTTCCATTGATTAACGCCTGTTGCATTTACAAGTTTCTGGTTAATATTTTCGAGAATTTTCTTGCTTATTTTTCCAATTTCCTGTTTTGATGGGTTGATCAAACGACAAGTGGGTCGGTTTAAGAAATTGTCTTTATGGTCTTTAAGTGTTACGAACGCATCTCTCTGGGCGGTAACTTCGACCCGGTCGTCAATACCTAGTTTCTTCGTGATTGCTTTGGCTGCAGCGTCAGTTTTTCTGAGTTGGTTGCTGTCAGCTTTCTTGTATGTTTTGGTGATGTTGTCGTTCAGGAGTTGATTATACATCGTGGCCTCTAGCTTGTAAAAATTGGTAGATTTGTCCGCTTTAACGAATAAGCGATTTTCGTTTTTAATCAACTTGATTACAAAACAACCTTACAAAACAACCAAAGCGTCCAATTCAAGAATACGAAATGCCAGTTTCAGAAAGAGCTGAATGAAGACATCAAGTTGATTAAAAACGAAAATCGCCTATTCGTTAAAGCGGACAAATCTACCAATTTTTACAAGCTAGAGGCCACGAAGTATAATCAACTCCTGAACGACAACATCACCAAAACATACAAGAAAGCTGACAGCAACCAACTCAGAAAAACTGACGCTGCAGCCAAAGCAATCACGAAGAAACTAGGTATTGACGACCGGGTCGAAGTTACCGCCCAGAGAGATGCGTTCGTAACACTTAAAGACCATAAAGACAATTTCTTAAACCGACCCACTTGTCGTTTGATCAACCCATCAAAACAGGAAATTGGAAAAATAAGCAAGAAAATTCTCGAAAATATTAACCAGAAACTTGTAAACGCAACAGGCGTTAATCAATGGAAGAACACATCCTCTGTGCTGCAGTGGTTCAAAAACTTACCAAATAAATGCGAATCTGCTTTCATCAGCTTCGATGTTGTAGAATTCTACCCCTCAATAACGAAAGATCTACTCGGACGTGCCCTCGACTTCGCGTCTAACTACACGACCATCTCCTCAGATGATCGCCAAATCGTCCTGCTTGCTAAAGAGTCACTACTATTTAGCAATGGGACCTCTTGGCAGAAGAAAAATTCCAACGGCCTTTTCGACGTCACCATGGGAAGTTATGATGGAGCGGAGACATGTGAACTAGTCGGCTGCTACCTCCTATCACAGCTTGCGACTATACCAGAAATTAACATCGGACTTTACCGTGACGACGGCCTTGCAGTTATAAACCAAACACCCCAAAAAGTGGAGAGAATTAAGAAACAGATTTGCACGATATTTGCCCAAAACAACCTTAGAATTACCATCGAGGCAAACAAGAAAATCATCAACTTTCTCGACGTAACGCTTGACCTGATAACCGGCAGATTCGGACCCTATTCCAAACCAGCAACTACCCATCTATACGTACACAGCAAGTCTAACCACCCACCTTGCATACTACGAAACATCCCCGAAGCAGTTAATAAAAGACTTTCTGAAATCTCTTCTGACGAAGACATGTTTAACAAAGCCGCACCTCCCTACCAAGACGCGTTACACAAGAGTGGCTACACATACAAGCTGCACTTCACTGAACCAGAACCGCACCGACCGCAATACCAAACCAAAAGGCGAAGAAACATAATTTGGTTTAACCCACCATTTAACAGAAACGTACAGACCAACATTGGTAGAGCGTTCATTAACCTTATTGACAAGTGCTTTCCAGTCACCCACAAACTGAGGAAAATTTTCAATAGAAACACCATTAAACTGAGCTACTCATGCACACCAAATATGAAACAGATCATAGACGGGCATAACAAAGCCACAATCAGGAACGCAAAAATGTCCGAAGATAGCCGCCCCCAAAGATTGTGCAACTGCAGGAACGAAAACGAATGCCCTTTAGGAGGGGAATGTTTGCAAAGCGAGGTCGTCTACCAAGCCACAGTCGATACCAAGGAAGAAACTAAAACGTACGTTGGCCTCACAGCGACAGATTTTAAGACTAGATGGCGCAACCACCAAATGTCGTTCAACCACGAGAGACGGCGAAATGACACAGAGCTGAGCAAGTATCTGTGGAAACTAAAGGAGAAGAGGGAAGACTATTCGATTTCATGGAAAATTATTGCTAGGGCTAGATCATATTCCAATGCCACAAAACGTTGCAATTTATGCCTTACTGAGAAATTTTTTATCTTGTCTTATCCACATGAAGCCTCTTTAAACAAGCGAAGTGAAATAATATCCAATTGTAGACATCGGCGAAAATATATTCTCAGGTATTCTTAACGCTATTATCGGCGCGCGCACGGTTTTCAAGATTTGAATTTTTAAACAATGCCATGTGATCACGTTGCTGAGTTAGAGTTAACCGTCACGATGCCTCAGTGTGTATGGAGTTTAACTGATGAGTGGATCAACTTTTGTTGGTCTACGAAACAGGCTGTATTAAAATCCATATGTGCGTCACTTGAGTAGTCCATTTGCTACTGTAATCGCTCCTTCACT